>NC_063362.1:37450730-37497902 GCF_021869965.1 Rhincodon typus
AGGGAGAGAGAGAGAGACACTGAGATCGCAGTGAGAGAGAGAGAGAGTCTGAGATTATAATGAGAGAGAGAGTCTGAGATTATAATGAGAGAGAGAGATAGACAGAGATCCCAGAGGGACAGAGAGAGAAGAGAGACTCAGATCACAGAGGGAGACAGAGACTGAGGTCATAGAGAGAGAGAGTCTGAGATCACACAGAAACAGACTGAGACTGATATCACAGAGAAAGACAGTAAAACTGAGATCAGATCGAGAGAGAGTCTGGGATCACATAAAGAGAGAATAAGATGAAGATTGCAGAGACAGTGAGAGAGAGACTGAGATCACCGTGAGAGAGTGAGAGAGACTGAGATCACAGATTGAGAAAAAGAGAAACTATGATTACAGAGAGAGAGACTGGGATCACTGAGAGAGACAGACCAGAATCACAGAGAGAGAGAGAGAAACAGGAGATCACAATGAGAAAGAGACAGTCTGAGATCAGTGAGAGAGAAAGGGAATGTGATCACAGAGCATGAGAGAGACTGAGATCACCGAGAGTGTCAGAGAGAGGCACAGAGACTGAGATCCCAGAAACAGAGATAGAGAGGGTGAGAGAGACAAAACATCGCAGATAGAGAGACTGAGATCCCAGAGGGTCAGAGAGAGGACAGACTGAGATCACAGTGAGAGGGTGAGTGAGAGGCTGAGATGACCATGAGAGAGAGAGTCTCAGACCACAGAGAGACAGACTCAGATCACAGAAAGCAGAGAGACGCAGATCACAGAGGGAGAGGAAGACTGAGATCACATAGAGAGAGCCTCAGATCACACAAAGACGGACTGAGACTGAGATCATATAGAGATAGATTAAAGAGACTGAGGATACAGAGCGAGTGAGACTGAGATCATAGAGAGTGAGACTGAGGTCGCAGAGAAAGTGAGTCTGAGGTCACAGAGAGAGACAATGAGAGACTGAGGTCGCAGAGAGAGTGAGATTGAGATCGCAGAGAGAGTGAGACTGAGGTCGCAGAGAGAGTGAGACTGAGGTCACACAGAGAGTGAGACTGAAGTCACAGAGAGAGACAATGAGAGACTGAGGTCACACAGAGAGAGAGATTGAGATCGAGATCACAGAGAGAGAGACTGAGATTGAGATCACAGAGAGAGAGAGACTGAGATCGAGATCACAGAGAGAGAGAGAGACTGAGATCGAGATCACAGAGAGACAGAAACTGAGATTGAGGTCACAGAGAGAGAGAGAGACTGAAATCGAGATCACAGAGAGAGGCTGAAATCGAGATGACAGGGAGAGAGAGACAGAGACAGAGGTCACAGACAGACTAAGAGAGTGAGAAAGCAGACAGAGGGAGACTGAGAGACTGAGGTCACAGAGAAAGAGAGAGTCTGAGATCACAGAAAGAGAGAGAGAGAGACTCAGATTTCTAAGAGAGAGAGACTGAGATCACAGGTAGAGACATAGTCTGAGATCACATAGGGAGAGAGAGGGAGAGAACCTGAGATCACAGAGAGAGAGAGTCTGAGATCACCGTGAGCGAGAGAATCTCAGATCATGGAGAAAGAGGGACTGAGATCATGGAAAGTGAATAAGTGAGAGAGAGAGAGAGAGAAAGAGAGAGAGACTGAGATCACAGGGAGAGAGAGACTGAGAGACTGAGATCACGGGGAGAGAGAGAGACTGAAATCACAGGGAGAGAGAGAGACTGAGATCACAGGGAGAGAGAGAGACTGAGATCACAGGGAGAGAGTGATTTGAGGTTCTTGCGGAGATTTGCAGTTTGTGTTGTGTATAACGTTGTTGACTTGCTCTCCGAGCTGTCTGGTTATAGTTCTGATGTTTCATCACCATGCTAGGTAACATAATCAGTGTGGCCTCCGATGAAGCGATGTTGTTCTACTCACTTATTATTTATATGATCCACTCTGGTGAGGTGTTTTGTGCCATTTCTGGTGCTCTTTTGAAAGGGTTTGTATATGGCGTCTAATTCCACATGATTATTGATTGCATTATGGGTGGAGAACCAGGCATCTGGGAATTCCCGTGCGTGTCTGCAGTTGGCTTCAACTAGGATGGTCACATTGTCCCAGTTAAATTGATGACCTTCATTGTCCGAGTGCACTGAGATGAGGGAAAGTTCATTATGTCGTTTTGCTGCTAGCTGGTGTTTGTGTATCCTGGTGGCTAGTTTCCTTCCAGTCTGGCCGATATAATGCTTTCGGCAGCCTTGCATGGTATTTTGTACACTTTGTTGGTCCTGCATATCGTGGGTATGGGGTCATTGGTCCTTGTGAGTGTTTGTCACAGTGTGGCTATGGGTTTTTGTGCTATGCTGGTTCCAAGTGGTCGTAAGAGTCTCGTTGTCAGTTCCGATATATTTGTGACATACAGTAGTGTGGCCATTATATTAGGTCATATTGTGTCCTCTTGCTGTTGCCTATCTAGTTGGCATCTGTGGATGAAGTTGGTGGGGTACCCATTGATAGTGAAGACCTTGTATAGGTGCTCTTCCTCCTTCTTGCGAAGTTCCGGTGTGTTTTAGTGGGTTGCGGCCCATTTGAATAGTGTCCTTACACAGCTTTGTTTGTGGACATTGGGGTAATTGCTGTTGAAATAGAGCATTTGGTCAGCGTGGGTTGCCTTCCTGGATACTGTGGTTTGGAATTCCTCATTCGTCATTTGTTGTACCCCGACTTCTGGGAACGGAAGTTAATTGTTATTTTCCTCGTCTTGTGAATTTGATTCTGGTGAATATGTTGTTGATGAGGTGGTGTGTCTCTTCTAACTTAGTGCAGCTAATGTTGACAAATGTGTCGTCCACGTATCGGATCCACAGTTTTGGCTGTATGCGGGTGAGGGTCATGCATTCCAACCTTTGCGTGACTGTCTCTGCAATAAGGCCTGAGATGGGTGACCCCATAGGTGTGCCATCAATCTGTTTGTATGCTTGACCGTTAAAGGTTAAGTGTGTAGTGAGGCATAGTTCCAGTAGTCTGAGTATATGTTGTCCTTGCTGATGGAGGTGTCGGTCAGCATTCCTATTTCCTCTAGTAATATGGCCAACGTTTCTTTGGCTAGTGGGATGTCAATGGACATGAATAGCGCTGTAATGTCAAAGGATACCATAATCTCGTTGTGGTTGATTTTGATTCTTGAGGTTATTAAGGAATTCCTGGGTTGAGTGGATGGAGTGGGGTGATCCATTGACCAGATGTTTCAGTGTTTATTGTAGGTCCTTGGCCAGTTTGAATGTAGGTGTGCCTGGTAGGGAAACACCAGGTCTGAAGGGGATGTCTGGTTTGTGTACTTTGGGGAGTCCATAGAAGCAGGGTCGTGTTCGAGCCTTCTGATTTCATTTTTATGTAGTCTGTCTTGGTTATTTGTCCTGCATTCTGTATTCTCCTCAGTGTTTGGATGATCCTATTTCCTAGCTAAGATAACAAGGTGTAGAGCTGGATGAACACAGAAATTTCTGAAGAAGGGTCTAGGCCCGAAACATCAGCCTTCCTGCTCCTCTGATGCTGCTTGGCCTGCTGTGTTCATCCAGCTCTACACCTTGTAATCTCAGATTCTCCAGCATCTGCAATTCCTATTATCTCTGAAACTATTTCCTAGCTGTGGTTTTGGGTCTATCTCCACCTGTTGGTTCGTGTTTGTATCTGCAAGCAGGGCCTGTGCTCTCTCAACGTAGTCTGGTTTGTTCATAATGACAGTCATGCAGCATTTGTGCATTGGTAGGATTATGATATTCCTGTCTTTCTTGAGTCCTTCAAATGATTTTCTCTCTGACGTGTTTAGGGTGTCCCAGTCATTCCTCCGGTTCAATGCAGGGATTATAGTCTGTCGGACGACCTGTTGAGTTTCGTCCATGAATCCATTGTTTTTTAGTGCAGCTTCCAGAGTGGCCATTAAGTCTGTTCAGTTCATATCTCTGTGGTTATAGTTTAGTCCGCGTAGGACAGAGAGAGAGACTGACACCAGAGTGAGAGGGTGAGAATGAAAGTGAGAGACTGAGATCACTGTGAGAGACAAAGAGACTGAGATCACAGGGAGGTCAAGAGAGACTGCGATCAAGATCATAGAAAGACGGAGAGAGAGAGAGTGAGTCAGAGATCACTGTGACAGAGAGAAACTCAGACCACCGAGAGAGACAGAGAGAGAGAGAGAGAGACTGAGCTCACGGATAGAGAGATGGACTGAGATTACAGAGTCTGAGAGACTCAGATCACAGAGAGAGACACTAAGAGACTGAGGTCATAGAGAGAGAGAGTCTGAGATGACAGACAGAGACAGAGACTGAGATCGCAGAGAGAGAGAGAAAGAGACAGACTGAGATCACAGTGCGAGCATGAGAGAAAGAGAGTGAGACTGAGATGGCTGTGGGAGAGAGAGACAGAGATCACCATGAGAGTGAGCCTGAGATCACGGAGGGAGGCAGTCTGAGATCACGGATAGAGGCAGTCTGAGACCATTTAGAGAGAGAGATTCTGAGAACACATAGAGACAGAGAGAGACTAATATCACAGTGAGAGGGTGAGAGAGAGAGTGAGAGACTGAGATCACCGTAGATTGTGTAGATTAAGTGGGTTATAGGGGAATGGGTCTGGGTGGGATGCTCTGATGGTCGGTGTGGGCTTGTTGGGCCAAATGTCCTGTTTCCGCACTGTAGGGATTCTATTCTGTGATCTGTGACTGCGAGAGAGAAACTTAGATCACCGAAAGAGAGGGACTGAGATCACGGAGAGTGAGTGAGAGAGCCAGAGATCACACAGAGAGAGAGAGAGAGAAAGCCAGAGATCATAGATAGAGAGACAGAGAGACCAAGATCACAGATAGAGAGAGAGCGACCGAGATTACAGGTAGAGAGAGAGGGACCGGGATCACAGATAGAGAGAGAGAGTTAGAGATCACAGATAGCGAGAGAGACGGAGATCACAGATAGAGAGAGAGAGATAGACTGAGATCACAGATATAGAAAGAGAGAGAGAGAGACACCGAGATCACGGATAGAGAGAGAGAGATCGAGATCACAGATAGAGAGAGAGAGAGAGACCGAGATCACAGATAGAGAGAGAGAGAGACCAAGATCACAGATAGAGAGAGAGACCGACATCACAGATAGAGAGAGAGAGAGACCGAGATCACAGATACAGAGAGAGGGATACTCAGATCACAGAGAGAGAGGGAGACTGAGACACTAAGGTCACAGAGAGAGAGAGAGAGCGTGAGTGAGAGACTCAGATTACTAAGAGAGAGAGAGACTGAGAGCCTGAGATCACACAGAGACAGGGACTAAGACCAGAGTAAGAGGATGAGAGTGAGAGACTGAGATCACAATGAGAGAGAGACTGAGATCACCGTGTGAGAGAGGGAGAGACTGAGATCAGCGGAAGAGAAAAGAGAGGGACTGCAATCACAGAGAGAGATAGTGCCTGAGATCACAGCGAGAGACATAGACTGAGATCACAAAGAGAGAGCGAGTCTGAGATGACAGAGATAGACAGTGTAAGATGACGGAGAGAGAGAGATCCTGACAACAGACAGCAATTATTACCACATTGAAAAGGTGAGAGAGAGAGTGCGAGACTGAGATTACCGGGACAGAGAGACTAAAATCATAGTGAGAGAGAAAGAGACTGAGATCCTTGGGAGAGCGAGTGAGAGAGAGGGAGGTCAAGATCAAGGAGAGACGGAAAGAGAGGGGGAGAGAGAGCGAGAGAGAGAAAGGGAGGCTGAGATCACCGTGAGAGAGGGACTGAGATCAAGGAGAGCGAGCGAATGTGTGTGAGAGAGAGGGACACTCAGATCACAGAGAGAGAGGAAGACTGAGATGCTGAGGTCACACAGAGAGAAAGAGAGAGAGACTGAGATCCTGAGATCAGAGAGGGAGAGATAGCCTGAGATCATACAGAGAGAGAGAGAGAGGGAGAGAAGGACTGAGACCAGAGTGAGAGGGTGAGAATGAGAGAGAGAGACTGAGATCACAGGAAGAGAAAGAGAAGGACCGAGATCACAGAGACAGAGAGAGAGAGAAAGAGACTGAGATCACAGGGGGAGAGAGAGGGACAGAGAGCCTGAGATCACAGAGAGAGACATAGACTGAGATGACAGAGAGAGTGAGTCTGCGATGACAGGGAGACTGAGTCTGCGATGAGAGAGAGCATGAGTCTGCGATGACAGAGAGCGTGAATCTGCGATGACAGAGAGCGTGAGTCTGCGATGACAGGGAGACTGAGCCTACGATGAGAGAGAGAGCGAGTCTGAGATGACAGAGAGAGCGAGTCTGAGATGACAGAGACAGCGAGTCCGCGATGACAGAGAGCGTGAGTCCGCGATGACGGAGAGAGCGAGTCCGCGATGACAGAGAGAGCAAGTCCGCGATGACGGAGAGAGCGAGTCTGAGATGACAGAGAGAGCGAGTCTGAGATGACAGACAGTGAGTCCGATATGACAGAGCGAGTCTGAGATCATGGAGAGAGACAGTCTGAGATCACGGAGAGGGAGGGATAGAGAGACTGAGATCACAGGGACAGAGATAGAGATACCGAGATCACAGGGACAGAGAGAGAGATGGAGATTCAGATCACAGAGAGAGTGGGAGACTGAGAGACTGAGGTCAAAGAGAGAGAATCTGAAATCCCAGAGAGAGACAGTGAGAGAGAGAAAGACAGATCACAGATAGAGAGATAGACTGAGATCACAGACAGAGACTGAGACTGAGATCACAGAAAGAGAGAGAGACTGAGGTCACAGACAGAGAGAAATTCAAATCAAAGTGAGAAAGAGAGCGAGAATATGATAACAGAGGGACACTGAGTGAGAGACTGAGGACCCAGAGAGTGAGGCATAGGAACTGAGATCACAGAGAGAGAGGTCACATGGAGACAGAGAGAGAGAGACTGGGATCACATAGAGAGAGACTAAGATGAAGTTTGCAGAGACGGAGAGAGGGAGACTGGGATCACATTGAGAGAGGGAGAGGGAGACTGGGATCACATTGAAAGAGGGAGAGAGAGACTGAGATCACAGTGAGAGGGTGAGAGTGAGAGAGAAAGAGACACGGATCACAGATAAAGAGAGAGAGAGGGAGACTGGGATCACAGAGAGAGGGAGACTGGAATCACAGAGAGAGAGAGAGACTGAGGTCACAGTGAGAGGGTGAGAGAGACAGTGAGAGACTGAGACACAGTGAGGGAGAAAGAGACTGAAATCACGGCGGGAGAGAGACAAACTGAGATCAAGATCACAGAAAGACGGAGAGAGAGTCTGAGATCACTGAGAGGGAGAGACCAAGATCACGGAGAACGAGTGAATGAGAGAGAGAGACAGAGATCACGGATAGATAGAAATTACTGAGTGAGAGACTGAGATCACAGAGAGAGACAGCATGAGATCACAGAGAGATATAGAGAGACTGAGATCACAGAAAGAGAGACTAAGATACAGAGAGACAGATCACAGGCAGAGAGCTAGACTGAGATCTTGGAGAGAGAGAGTCTGAGATCACATGGAGCACCATGTAATTGTAATTCTGAACATAGGTGGTTTTTCTTCTGAAGATGGATCACTGGATTCAAAGCATTAACTCTACTTTTGCTCCACTGATGCTGTCAGACATCTGAGTTTCTCCAGCAATTTCTATGTTTATTTCAGCCATGCTTCTTGCTCAGCAGGCTGACCTTGCTGTGGCTACAGACTGAGTTTCAGCCCTCGCCACCTGCACATGCAGCTAAACAATGACTGCTGAGGGCTTTAGGATCAGGTCAATCCCCACAGATTCTATTCTTCATTCAAACCTGTTAGACCACAGAAACCCACAGATGGTGCAGGAGAGAATATAACTATATGACACTCTTTGATACTAAGACAAACGATGATCTAAGCGATAGTAGAACATCGGGGTGGGGGTGTGAGGAAGATAATTAAGAAGCGGTTCCACTTGTCTTTATACTTGTGTCCTTTGAATACTTTCAGTACTGTCGCTGAACAACCTCAAAAGTCAAAGGCATTTCTTGAAATGAATTACCTGTCTGTTTGAGTCAACTATTGCCTTAGTTCCAATTGTTGGAAAGTATAGACTCTCTTACTTGCATTTATAAATCACTGTTGGTGATAACCAGAACGTCCACTTTCAATTTTCTTCAGTAAGACATTTACTTTGTAACTTTTGCTATATCTAGATAATAATTTATACATTCTTTTCTATTCATTCTGTGGGATGTGGGCATCGCTGGCTGGCCAGCATTTCTTGCCCATCCCTAGTTGCCCTTGGTGGTGAGCTGCCTTCTTGAACTGTTGCAGTCCACCTGTTGTAGGTTGACCTACAATGCCATTAGGGAGAGAATTCCAGGATTTTGACCCAGCAACAGTGAAGGAATGGTGATATATTTCCAAGTCAGGATGGTGAGTGGCTTGGAGGGGAACTTGGAGGTGGTGGTGTTCCCATATCTGCTGCCCTTGGCTTCCTAGATGGAAGTGGTCGTGGGTTTGGAAGGTGCTGTCTGAGGATCTTTAGTGAATTTCTGCAGTGCATCTTGTAGATAGTACTCACTGCTGCTACTGAGCGTCAGTGGCAGAGGGAATGGATGCTTGTGGATGTAGTGCCAATCAAGCGGGCTGCTTTGTCCTGGATGGTGTCAGGCTTCTTGAGTGTTGTTGGGGCTGCCCTCATCCAGGCAAGTGGGGATTATTCCATCACACTCCTGACTTGTGCCTTGTAGATGGTGGACAGGCTTTGAGGAGTCAGGAGGTGAGTTACTTGCCGCAGTATTCCTAGCTTCTGGCCTGCTCTTGTAGTCACTGTGTTTATGTGGTGAGTCCAGTTGAGTTTCTGGTCCATGATAACCACAGGATATTGATAGTGGGAGATTCAGTGATGGTAACACCATTGAATGTCAAGGGGTAGTGGTTAAATTATCTCTTATTGGTGATGGTCATAACCTGGCATTTGTGTGGCACGAATGTGATTTGTCACTTGTCAGCCCAAGCGTGGATATTGACTAGATCTTGTTGCATTTGAACACTGACTGCTTAGTATCTGAGGAGTCACAAATGGCGATGAACATTGTACAATCATCAGCAAACATCCCCACTTCTGACCTTATGATGGAGGGAAGGTCATTGATGAAGCAGCTGAAGACGGTTGGACCAAGGACACGACCCTGAGGAACTGCTGCAGAGATGGCCTGGAGCTGAGATGATTGATCTCCAACAACCACGACCCGACCATCTTCCTATGCGCCAGGAATGACTCCAACTACTGGAGAGTTTGTTCCCTGATACCAATTGATTCTAGTTTTGCTAGGGCTCCTTGATGCCACACTCGGTCGAAAGCAGCCTTGATATCAAGGGCTGGCACTCTCACCTCACCTCTGAAATACAGTTCGTTTGTCCATGTTTGAACCAAGATTGTAACGAGGTCAGGAGTTGAGTGGTCCTGGCGGAACGCAAACTGGGCATCACTGAGCAGGTTATTGCTGAGCAGGTGCTGCTTGATAGCACTGTTGATGACACCTTCCATCACTTTACTGATGATCAAGAGGAGACTGATGGGGCGGTAACTGGCCGGGTTGGATTTGTCCTGTTTTTTTGTGTACAGGACATACTTGGGCAATTTTCCACATTGCCGGGTAGATACCGGTGTTGTAGCTGTTCTGGAATAGCTTAGCTAGGGGAGCGGCAAGTTCTGGAGCAGAAGTCTTCAGTACTATTGCCGGAATGTGTTGTCAGGGCCCAGAACCTTTGCAGTATCCAGTGTCTCCAACTGTTTCTTGATATCATGTGGAGTGAATTAGCTAAAGACTGGTGTCTGTAATGTTGGGGACCACTGGAGGAGGCTGAGATGGATCATCCACTTGGCACTTCTGGCTGAAGATTGCTGCAAATGCTTTAGCCTTATCTTTTGCACTGATGGGCTGGGCTCTTCCATCGTTGAGGATGGGGATATTTGTGGAGCCTCCTCGTCCAGTGAGTTGTTCAATTGACTACCACCATTCACAACTGGATGTGGCAGGACTGCAGAGCCTAGATCTGATCCGTTGGTTGTGGGATTGCTTAGCTCTGTCTATCACTTGCAGCTTTTGCTGTTTGGCGTGCATGTTGTCCTGTTTAGCGGCTTCACCAGGTTGATACCTCATCTTCAGGTATGCCTGGTGCTGCTCCTGGCATGCCCTCCTGCAATCTCCATTGAAGCAGGGTTGATCCCCTGGCTTGATGGTAATGGCTTGAGTGGGGGATATGCTGGGCCATGAGGTTACAGATTGTGCTGGAGTACAATCCTGCTGCTGTTGATGGCCCATGCCCCTCATGGATGCCCAGTCTTGAGTTGCTAGGTCTGTGTGAAGTCTGTCCCATTTAGCACGGTGATAGTGCTACACAACACGATGGAGGTTATTTTCAATGTGAAGGCGGGACTTCGTCTCCACAAAGACTGTGCAATGGTCACTCTTACCAATAGTGTCATGGACAGATGCAACTGCAGCTGGCAGATTAGTAAGGATGAGATAAAGTATGTTTTCCCGTCTTGTTGGTTCCCTCACCACCTACCACCATTCTAGCAGCTATGTCCTTTAGGACCCGACCAGCTCGATCAATAGTACTGCTGCCAAGCCACTCTTGGTGGTGAACATTGAAATTCCCCACCCAGAGTACATTTTGTGCCCTTCCCATCCTCAGTGCTTCTTTGAAGTGGTGTTCAACATGGAGGAGTACTGATTCATCAGCTGAGGGAGGACAGTATGTGGTAATCAGTAGGATGTTTCCTTACCCATGCTTAACTGGAAGTTATGATACTTCATGGGGTCCGAAGTCAATGTTGAGGACTCCTAGAGCAACTCCCTCCCCACTGTATATCACTGTGCTGCCCCCTCTGCTGGGTCTGTCCTGCCAGTGGGACAGGACATATCCAGGATGGTGATGCTGGTGTCTGGGACATTGTCTGTAAGGTATGATTCTTTAAGTATGACTATGTCTGGCTAAACTAGTCTGTGAGACAGCTCTCCCATTTTTGGCACTAACCCCCAGGTGTTAATGAGGAGGACTTTGCAGGGTCGACAGGGCTGTTTCCACCGCTGTCTTTTCCGGTGCCTAGGTCGAAGCTGGGTAATCCGTCCAGTTTCATTTCTTTGAGTCTTTGTAGTGATTGGTACAACTGAGTGGCTTGCTCGGCCATTTCCGAGGGCAATTGAAAGTCAACCACATTGCTGTGGGTCTGGAGTCACATGCAGGCCAGACCAGGTGAAGGTGGCAGATTTCTTTCCCTGAAGGACATTAGTGAACCAGATGGGTTTTTCCGACAATCAGCAATGATTTCATGGTGATCAGTAAATTCTTAATTGCAGACATTTGCTTTTCACAATTGAATTCAAATTCCTTCATCATCTGCCGTGGTGGGATTTGAACCTGGGACTCCAGAACATTAGCTGGGTTTCTGGATTAATAGTCAAGCAATAAGCAATTATCAAGGGGATCAAGGGTTACGCGGATAAAGCAGGAGAATGGGGTTAAGGAACTTATCAGTGATGATTGAAAGGCGGAGCAGACTCGATGGACGAATGGCCTAATTTCTGCTCCTATTTCTTAGGGTCTTATGGTCTTAATATCACCAGGCCATTGCCTACCCCACTACATGTTTTATTATAAAGCTTTTAGAATTTAGGAAGGCATGGTTTAACTGTAGTCAGTGGGGTATTCATTTGAGAAACTGGTAGAAACAACTCTGATGTAAAAGTCACTCAAACAATGTGGGTTTCATTGCAATTCATCAATGGCATCTGTTTGTGTTGCAAGGTTAAAGTTGATGGTTAATAAAACCTGAATACTGACTGACTGAAATTTAAGCTTGTAATACAGCTCAGGAGTCTGGAGAATAGGTAGTCACATCCTTAAATATATAAACAATTCCTATGGGTTACAGGATCAAAGATTTGCATTGAGGATAAAATCATTCATTTGTATTTCTCTTTGAATCATTTAGAACACGCTGTACTGCCATAGACAGTTGTGATTCAGAGTAGAGCCTTGGTTAAATCATAGAATCATAGAATCCCTACAGTGTGGAATCAGGTCATCCGGCCCATCGAGTCCATCCCACCCAGGCCCACACTGCCCACCCTATCCCTGTAACCCTGCATTTCCCATTGCTAATCCACTTAGCCTACATATCCCTGGACATTATGGGCAAGTCCACCTAAAAAGCTTCTTGTTAACTTACTTGTGTATTCGCTGACAGAAGAAGACAGTTCAGTTTGGATTTCATGACAGGAAAACAATTGGAAGATTTGGTCTAACATGCAGCTAATGGATTAAATCACAAGTAGTCCTAATAGAGCCTTCTGGCATAAAACATTCAACTTGAATAGTTAGTTTACAGAGAGCCATACTGAAGCTGTGAGAGCAGGCTCAGATATAAAGCTATATATTTCTTTTATTGTAAACTGACGACTAAAGCATTATTTCTCCATTGATGTACGGGCGTGGAATGCCCTGCCTGCAAAAGTAGTAGACTCGCCAACTTTACGGGCATTTAAATGGTCATTGGATAAACATATGGATGATAATGGAATAGTTTAGGTTAGACGGGCTTCAGATTGGTTTCACAGGTCGGCGCAACATTGAGGGCCGAAGGGCCTGTACTGCGCTGTAATGTTCTGTGTTCTATGTTCTATGTACAATGGGTTCTGGGATGCAAATTCATGAGATAAAGAAGATATTAAGGCAATGGGATTAAATGCAGTTCCAAGTAACCTGTGAAGTCTGTCTTGTATGTTTTAATATGTATTCATCCCCTAAACGTGGGAGTTCAGAATATAATTTAAACATTTTTAGGTCAACTTATACTTGAAACAGTGAGGCAGACTTCAGGATGACATGGATTGGTGGGATGGGTAGACAGATGCAGATGTGTCATGAGACCATTTGCCCATCAAATCTACTTAACACAGAAGTAGTTTTGGCAGGAAGAACAAACAAGAATAAAATGATACCATTTTAAAACAGGGGTATTTGGGCATCCATGTGTGCAAATCTTGAGGGTGACAGGACGGCTGAGACCCTGTTGGGAAATCACATGAGATCCTTGGCTCTGTTAGGAGAGGAATAGAGTACAAAACGTTTATCAAATTCTGTTCAGACCTCAATTGAAGTCTTGTACTCATGCTGGGCAGCGTAGCTTTTACACAGTTATGTTAGAGTAGAATATATTGCCTGAAAGGGTGGTGGAAATGGAGTCTGTCATAACTTTGAAATAGCATTGGATGTATGTTTGAAGTTAGTGGGACTAACTGGAAATGAAAGAACTAGTGGAGGGCTGATAGACTGAGCAAACTAATCGTTACACTTCAGTGAAAAGTTAACATGCGCCTGAGCGACTATGATCCCCTCATTCTTTCCCTCCACAAATGAACTGGCCAAAAGATGTCTGAAGTTGTTTAAAGGGACATAGTTGAAGGATGAATCTGCAATTGTGCTGACTAATAGCAGAGTTCACCTGATGCCCTGTTACCTTAAAATTGTGGCATACCTGAAAACTTGCATCTCTTGTTGACTGACGAGCAACAGAAAATAAGGCATTGAAAATAATTGTAAAGACATTAAGAAAGCAAAGGACATTTTTCTGAGTGGGTGGAAAATCTCAATTCTGGAAGGTGGGTTTTTTGGCTTATAATCGAATCTTGACTATTGTCGGCACTTGGTAAAACTGGGTTTTGACTAAGTACTAAGTACTGAATTTCTCCCGGATCTCAAGCACCACACCATGTTTATGGAGAAATCTTTCTGCAGCACATAAGAACAGATGAGCCCATGAACATACTGTCAAATCTAGTTGTGTTCTTTTAATCATGAGTTTATACAATTACCCATTAACTAAAGTACGGATTTGGAATTATTCAGAGAAACATTTGAAACACTCAGAATTCCTGCTAACTCCCATCTTTTGAAAGGTCATTAGTCACTTGGACGAGCAACTGAGATGCAACTGATTTAATATTGGAGAATAAGCTGGTCAGGTTGGTGAAATGAATGATCTTGACTCTGAAAATCTCAAGGAAGGAATGTCATTGTAACTAGTGGAAAATCCATTAACATGCTTTGCAACTTCTAATCCATAATTCTTCCAGTTTCTGTTCTCATTTCTTTCCACAAAGCCTAGAGAGGTTCTGTAGAAAGTAGGATCATTGTCACTAATCAACGGCAGTGCTGCTGTAATATTCACCAAAAAGACGTGTGCTTTTGATTAGATTTTGAGAGATTCTACTATTTCTCCCTACCATCATCCCCACCCTGTACTTCAACTGCCAAACATATCCATCCAAAACTGACCTAGCCTACAATACGTCACAACTATGTAAACTCTTGGGCTTGCTTTTTCAATAAGCAGGATTCTGCTCATCTATTTTGGAATTAGCTAATGATCTCCATATCTCCCAGTCAAATACTGAGCAGAATATTTCTATTAATTCTGTTGTGTAGTTATTTATTGTCATCATTTCTGTTTTAATGGCTTCAAAGACTGTTCTCCAGTTTCACTGAGCAGGAATTTAGTCTGCAGAGCAGCTCAGAAAAACGATAGCCTTTGTCATGAAGAACTTGAATCTTGCTGAAGAGAGAGAGAGATGTGGTGCCAAAGCTTTTCATCAGGACAACTGCAAGATTGCCAAATGTCAACCAGTTACAACAATTACAGGTGAAAAGAATGATGAGTTGTTGATAACTCTGATTGGCTGTGGCATAACCATGAGAATGCACTAGAATCACAGAATTATAATAGAACAGGAGGACGCTATTCAGCCTATCATGCTTGCACAGGTTTTATTACCTAGTGCTAATCTCCTGCCGTTTCCCCATATCCCTTAACACTATTTCTGTCTAAATAAGCATCCAATGAATGCTCTGTTGCATGTGTCAATTTAACCTGTCTTCCCCACCTGTTCAGGCAGTGCATTACATCCCTAACTATTCACTGAGTGAAAAAGTTTTTTGTCACATCACCCTTGCTTTATTTGCATGTAACGTTAAATCTTTGCCCTGTCTCTCTTTTTCCTTCTATGAGTGGGAAAAGTTTGTTTCTATCTGCTCTATCCAGCCTGCTCATGATTTTGAAAACCTGTATAAAATCTTCTCTCAGCATTCTTCTCTCCAAGGAGAACAGTCTAACTTCAATCTATCCTCATAACTGAAGCTTTTCATTACTGGAATCATTCCTGTTCAAGTTCAACATCACATCCTTGCTCTTGTATTCTATGCCCCTATTAGTAAAACATAGGATACTGTATGCTTTATTAACTGCAGTCTTCACCTTTCCTGCCACCTTCAATAATCTGTGCATATATACACCCAGCTCCCTCTGTGTCTACACCCCCTTTAGGATTGTACTCCCTATTTTCTATTGCCTTTCAATGTTCTTCGGACCAAATTCCATCACTCATACTTCTCTGCATTGAACCTCAATTGTCACTTGTCTGCCTGCTCCACTAACCTGCCAATGTCCTTTTGGAGATCTACAGTTTTTTCTCACACTTTACAATTCTTCTAAGATTAGTGTCACCTGCAAACTTTGAAATCATTCCTGCACACCAAGATTTAGATCATTAATATATATCAGGAAAAGCAAGGGTCCCAAACCAATCCCTGGGGAACTCCACTACAAACCTTGTTTCTGCCCCAAAATATCCATTGACCATTATTCTCTGTTTCGTATCACTCAGCCAATTTTGTATTCACCTTGCTCTGTCCCTTTTATACTGTGACCTATAACTTGCCTCATAAGTCTCTTGTGGGGCACTGTATCAAATGCCATTTGGAAATCCATGTAAACCACATTAAAAGCATTATCTGCTTCAGCTCTTTCTGTTACCTCATCAAAATTTTCCACCAGTTTAGTTAATCACAATTTCCCCTTTAGAAATCCATGCTGACTCTTCATAATCACACACTTTTTCCATATAACTACTAATTTCAACCCAAATAATTGTTTCTAGAAGTTTCCCCACCACCAAGTTAAACTAACTGGTCTGTAATTGCTGGGATTATCATAGAATCCCTACAGTACAGAAAGAGTACGCACTGACCCCTCTGACGAGCATCCTACCCAGAGCCAGCCCTCACCCTATCCCATAACCCTGCATTTTACCAAAGCCAATCCACTTAGCTCGCACATCCCTAGTCACTACGAACGATATAGCATGGCCAATCAACCTAACCTGCACATCTTTGGAGTTTGGGAGGATATCAGAGCACCTGGAGGAAGCCTATGCCGACACAGGGAGTCGCCCAAATTTGGAATCAAACCTGGATTCCTGGCGCTGTGAGGCAGTAGTGCTAACCACTCAGACACCATGCCGCCCAGGTTATCCTTGCAACCTTTCTTGAACAAGGGCATAATGTTTGCAGTTCTCCAGCCTTCTGGCGCCAACTCTCAGGATGACTGGAAGATTACGGCCAGTGCCTTGTCAACTTTAAATGCCAACAATCTATTTAAGACTTCTTCCTTATTAATTTTGGATCCATTTAGTAACAAAGTTTCCTGCTCTGTCACCATGGCCTAGATAGCAAGTTCTTTTTTTGTAAAAACAAATGGATAATTTTAATTTAACACTCTAGCCACATGCCTTGTTTCTATCATAAATCCCCTTTTTGATTCTGATTGGATCTACTTCTCCTTTAGCCATTGTCTTAATGTTTATATGCCTGTAGAAGACTTTGGAATTTCCCTTTATGTTAGTTGCTCATCTTTTTGCGTAATCCCTCTTTAATTCTCTTACTTGCTTTATCACTTCCTCCCTAAACCTTCACTATTCCTGTTGATTTTCAATTGTATTTCTGCCTGACTGCTGTCATAAGCACACATTTTCTTTATGTTGTTAAATTGTACCTCCTTTCTCAGAGGAATTCTAGATTTTTTTGCCCTCCCTTTTGCATTGGAGGGAATATACCTCCACTGTATCTGAACCATCTTTGAACATAACCTATTTTTCAGTGATAGTAGGAACTGCAGATGCTGGAAAATCTGAGATAACAAGGTGTAGAGCTGGATGAACACAGCAGGCCAAGCAACATCATAGGAAGCATCATCATTTCTGATGAAGGGTCTAGGCCCGAAACGTCAGCCTTCCTGCTCCTATGATGCTGCTTGGCCTGCTGTGTTCATCCAGCTCTACACCTTGTTATCTCACCTATTTTTCAGTCACTGCTTTTCCTATAAAACTCATTGCAATCAATCCTACCCAGTGCTGTTCTTGCTAAATTAATGACAGCTCTCTGCAAATTGATTTTTTTCTTACTCTGGATTGCTGCATGTCATTCTCCAACACCATCCTGAGTCTTATGATAAAATGATCACTATCTCCTAAATTTTCCACCGCTGACACTTGGACCACTTGGCCCACTTCATTTCCAATGATCAGATCCAACAATACATCCTTCTTTGTTGGACTGGACACACACTACTGTGGAAAACACTCCCGAACATCATCTAGAAAACTTGCCTGACTCTGTCCCTTATACTACCAGTATCCCAGTCTATATTTGGGTAATCAAAGTTTCCCATTACAACTACTCTAAAATGTTGACATTTCACCAGGGAACAGATAAAGACTTGAACGTATACCTTTGTATCTCTGAAAAAGAAACATGCTGTTGGCACTTTTTATCTTGCAGTCATCAGGACAGGATTGCAAGGATACTGAATCTTAAAGGGAGCAACAATTTATACGCATGAGAAGGGAATGTTGATTGGTTGGAAGGTGGACTCTAATTGATAAAGGTATTGTCATGGAGAATAAACTTGCCAAGCTTTTGTTTAATTTTAAATTGAAAAGGTGACACTGATTGGGGGAAAGCTTTCTCCTCAAGTATTTGTTCAGTTGAAACAGGCACAGTGTTTCTGTTGCAAAGGATGGGATCCTGTGTTGAGTTGATCCTATGATGTGTTATTTTGTTCAATCCACCAGTCAATGGGATGTAAGGCCAAGAAACCTAACATTGCATAGGTAGTGAAGTCAAATATCACGTTACCCATCTTTTGTGATAGAAATACTTTTTGGCTTGATGGAAGTATCCGGTTCATCCAGTTCAATGCTGTGCCCCTCTTTTTTTTTAAATGAATTGGGACCTCGGGGAGGTTATAGTTCCTCTTTCTTCTGTAATATATTTTGTTGTGATCATTTTAAATTTGGAATTCTTGCACTTGTCCTGAAGAGTGCAAGAGGAAAAACTTCAGCAACCTGTCTCTCTGTCCAGCAATAACTATAGCCTTCTGGCTGTTGCACCTCAGTGGCTCAGTGTGAAAATATATGGAGCTGAGTAGTGAATGCCATCCTGGTATTTATTTCCATTTCATAGAATCATAGAGGCCGACAGCACAGAAAAAGGCCTTAAGGGTCCAGTCCAGTCAAAAACAACCACCAGACAATTATAATCCCATTTTCCAGTAATTGTATGTCTTGGCATTGCAAGTGTGTATCTAAATACTTCTTAAATGTTATGAAGGTTGTCATAAAGTGAGTTCCAGATTCCCACCACCAGCTGGCTGAAAATGTTTTTCCTCACATGCCTCTAAACCTACGGTCCCTTACCTTAAATCTATAACCCCTGGTTATTGGCCCCTGCATCAAGGGAAACATTTCTTTCTGTCTATCATGACTATAAGGGACCTTAGTAATTTTTAATATCTCAATCATGTCCCCTCCTCAGTCTTCCCAGCCCTGAGGTAAAATAAAACAGTTTATCCAATCTCTCTTCATAACGAGTACTCTCCAGCCCAGGCAACATCCTGGTAAATCTCCTCTGCACCCTCTCCAGTGCAGTTACATCTATCCTATAATGTGGTTTCAGAACTGCACACAATATTCTCACTATGGTTTAACCAACATTTTATATAGTTCTAGTATAGCTTCCTTACTCTTTGATTCAGTGCCTCAGGTAATAAAGACAAGTATCCCATATGCCTCCTTAACTATTTAACAACCTGTCCCATTAGCCTAAGGGACTGATGTATATGCACACGAAGGTCCCTCTAATCCTCAGTACTTCCTAGTTTCCCAGAATTATCATAGAATCCCTACAGTGTGGGAACAGGCCCTTTGACCCAACAAGTCCACACTGACCCTCAGACATCCCACCCAGACCCATCCCCCTAATCTACACATCCCTGAACACAATGGGCAATTTAGCATGGCCAATCCACCTAGCCTGCACATCTTTGGGAGGAAACCCACGCAGACATGGGGAGAGAATGTGTAAACTCCACACAGACAGTTGCCCAAGGGTGGAATTGAACCCAGGTTCCTGGTGCTGTGAGGCAGCAGTGCTAACCACTAAGCCACCATGCTGCCACAATCCAATTGTGGATTGAATTCTATTTGTAGCTGATTAGCCCATCTGACCAGTCCATCTATACCCTCTTGTAACCTAAAGCTATCCTCCTCAGTATTTATCACCCTCCAATTTTCTTCCCATCAATGAACTTAGTGTCAATTCTCCTATATTCAAGTCTAAATCATTTATAGAAAGCACAAGCAGCAAGGGCATGAGATAGTAGGAACTGCAGATGCTGGAGAATCTGAGATAACAAGGTGTAGAGCTGGATGAACACTTCAGAGGAGCAGGAAGGCTGACGTTTCGGGCCTAGACCCTTCTTCAGAAAATTTTCTGAAATTTTCTGGACACAGGCTTTCAGTAATTAAAAAAAACCCTCGCCTATCACCCTCTGCTTCCTACTCCCCAGCCAATAATTTCCCCACCACTGAGGTCAGAATGACTAGACTGTAGTTTCCATGTTTATCCCTTTCTCCCTCTTGAATAATGATATGAGTTGGGTGTCTTCCAGTCCTCTGGCATTTCTCCTGTGGCCAGAGAGGAATAAAAGTTATTGCCAATCATCCTATATCCTCTCTTGCCTTACTCAACAATCTGTCGTATTGAGTTTGCTGTGGAGTATTTAGGACAGATTCCAGCGCTCCTCAGTTTTGAGGAAATCTCAGTGTTCATGGCAATGGTGAGTGTTCACCAGGTTCTGCTGAATGCACATGCCCGCCTGTGAATTTTGGATGAGACTATGAATAAACTGCATCACCAACAGTGTTTCACATTGTTAGAAGTGGGTGTAGGAACTGTCTGAATGAAAGTAAATGGGAGTAAGCGAGGATACAGATAGATACAATTGCATTTCTATGAACTGGGTGATATCAACTGGTTTCCACCAAAGGGCTCAGCTCAAGTTTGAACCTTCTCAAGATTTCAGAACAGTCCTAATAAATAGTAACGGATGCTACAACCTTCAACAATAGGCAATGTCTCTGTGGAGGATGCAGGCCTCAACAGCAGTTTCAGATCCAGTGATAGACTTAGATATCTCACTTATGGAGAGCTGCTGGGCAATCAGATGCAGTGCCAGGGAGAAGGCCATGTTTACTGCTGGACAAAGGAACAGGGTGAAATGTTAGTGATTTTTTAGGGGTAGGTTAGGTTATGTATGGGACTGGGGTTTATAAGGAGAGATAGATTCAGTAAGGTCAGAAGCAAGGGCAAGGGGTTTTCTCAGCAAACAACCCCAGTCATTTGATCAGGTACTGATTGCCTTTGATCAAGGGACTCCCTCAGCCCACACCCAATGGGCTGCGAAGTTTGACCTGTCATGTATATTGCACAGTTACAGCCCTGGCTGCACCTTGATTTGTCCCTGCTGGTGGCAGGGGCAATGAAATCCTTCAGTGCTCCTTAATTGGTCATTTACGGATATCAGTTGGTAGTGGGACCATGCACCTTCTCACTCATAACCTAATTTTGGTGGGGGCCTGAAGGCAGTGGTGCTTGGTGCACGTACACTTTGCTTCCAGGATTGCTGGGTTTGGAGGCAGATGATTCTGCCCAATGTTTTAACAGATTCTGAGAAGACACCTTTGCGGATATCGATCCTTTATGGATATTATTTGTATTACCATTATATTAAGTAAGAGAACTTGAAGCTCTGAATGACCTGCATGTTGGATACCAGGTTCCAACATCCTATGGCACACTCCATCAACACTGGCCACACATACCCCACATCCACTGACACTAGCATCTGACATGCCCTGATCTCTAAGAACCCAACATCACTGATTCACTTACAGCACACTTCAGCACTTTGGTGTTGGCAGCTCTCAATGTAATACTGCAGCAAGGACACTATGCACATGTATTTCACTAATTCTACTTACCAGTTGAGAGACTCTTAGTTGTTCTTAATTCATCCTTTCTCATAACAGAGTCAGTGCTGAGCCTTGTCTGATCAGAAATGGACCCAGTGCTAGAGTTGGGTTTGACCAGTGCTAGAGTTGGGTTTGACCAGTGCTGGAGCTGGGTTTGACCAGAGCTGGAGCCAGTGCTGGAGTTGGTCTAAGTGTCAGTCCAGTGCTGGTCTAACCAGACCCAGAAGAGGTCATTCTTCTCCAAGAAGAGAAGTGTGCAATGAGATTCAAAATCCTGAGAGATCTAGACATTGGTGGAAAAGTTGAAAACCAGATGACACAGATTTAAGATGAAAAATAAGACCCAAAGGTGAGATGACGGAAAAGCATTTTTATGCAATGAGTGGTTTGAATCTGAAACATACTGCCTAAAAAAGTGGTGGAGGCAGATTTAAGGATGATTCAGAGATAGTGGGAACTGCCGATCTGGAGGCAGATTTAAATTTGGTTTTCAAAAGATTATTGAATGCTTAGCTAAAAATTTTTTAAAAATGCAGGACTCTGGGAAGAGGGTTGTGGAGTGGCATTTGTGAGTTATTCCTGCAGAAGGCCGACATGGATAGGATAAACCAAATGGTATTGTTGTGTACTGTAACCATTCTGTAATTCTATCACAAAAGTTGATCAAGGTGGGACTGACAGCTTACTAAATGTACATCTTGGTTATCATCTCCTTGGCATTGTACTTGACTGTTTATGAAAATCTCTTCCACAGCTTCCTGTGTAAATTAACTGATATAAATGGAAGGTGTTTATATTCAGTATTCTTGGTATATTTTGTGCTAAACCCATATCAATCTGTCAGTAGAAATGGGTTTCTGTGATCCCCTGCTTTTGACAGATCTCCTTCTGTGAGCTTATCCTACTGAATGCAGAATCGCTGAGGGATAAAACATTTCTTTATATTTACTAAAGCTATGAGTAATCCCCAGCATGGTTTGTAGTAGAAATACCAAGCAATCTAATAAAGAAAGCATAAGTAGTGAGCTTAAGTTGTCTGTTGCTGTCCCATATATTTCAATGTGTTGGTTCTTGCAGAAGGAAACATAAACAGCGCAATTGGAGCAGGAGGATGCTTCAAAATTCACACTTAAAATGAACTTCTCTGTTCTCATTCCTAGTCCTGTTGCTGTACTGTGAGATTTCTTGACGTTTTGGTCAGTGCTGCTTTTCCAGCTGATGAGATTCTGTTGTGAGCAAACTGTTAGCAGGTGTAAGAGAGCCCAGGATGACGCTTGCTAATTCTACTCCCTGCTTAGTTGAGACTGTGAGTCACTTTTGCCAATCCTATGAATACAAGCAGCTGAATGTGTGCATTTGTGCTAACCAACTGAATAACTGGAAGGATAAGAAATTAAACTGGTTGGCACTTGTTCCAATCACGAGCATATTCATGCCAACATGGATTTCAACAGTCATTGGAATTACGTTAAATTTCTAAGTCAGATGTTAATGCAGTCGAATCAGGGCTGTCCACTTTAGACAGTATGTGTTCTTAGTTCTGTTCGGTGATTGCTTGTTAATCTTCATTGAATAAATGTGGTGCTGAGAGGTGACGCACATGGAGTCATTTCTGGAACATTTCACCTTGCATGTGGAGCCTTTACTCTCTACTCACCAGTAGTGATGTTAGCATTCTCAGCCCCTAGTCACTGGCCCTGGTTTTATCCTGTTAACACTGCGGGGTGCACGGTAGTCACACGCTTGTGTTTTTTTTTAAACAAATAACGTGTCTCAATACGAAATTAGAGGTAAAGTACAGAAGTCATGATAAAAACAGAAAAGAACAGTGAATTGTTCACACAGGAGGTTTCACATTGATTTCAGCTCAGACAGTAGTGCTGCTAGAATATGGGTCAAGTCTCTGATTGTTAATCTGCTGCATAGTTTCCTTCCCAAAATTACTCATTGGTTCAGTGGATCCCAGTTGCTTTCAGATTGAGCTCTAAAGTGTATTTGAGGGCTGGCTTTTGAATTTGTTCTAAGGAACTGCAGAGTAGATATTGAACCACATTTCACTGCAGGATCTTTAGATGTTAGGTTCAGTAACCATCTATGAAAGAGCGATAATCGTTGATCAGCCTGTGAAGGTTACAGTGTCTGTATATCAAGCAATAATGCCAATATGTCATTTATTTCTGACATATGAAGGTCTTGTTCATTAGGTAGGATATTTACATATAAGTTCCTGTCTTGTGTGTTGAAACTTCTCAGCACAACCATCAGTCAAGATGTTGTCTGTGTAGCTGCTCAACTCCTCAGCTGACGTCTTCCACTCCCAGTGCATGGCTTGCTGATCAGCTGATAGTTCAAAAGTTTGTCATGTTTTTCCCCGTATAATGCATTGAACATAACTGAGCATACAGTACTCTCTAAATAGGAAGTGAATTAAACATGGGAAGGAAAATTTTGGGTTTTGAATTTGACGTTTGTAATCACTAAAGGTCATCATAAATACTAATTGTTAGGTGGCAAGATGGTGGCAGAGTAGATGCTCCAGTCGGAGCTGCTCCTCTCTCTTTCTCACCTCCCCCCTCCCCAAAGAGTGGAGTTGCTGAGCGGGCATGGGCTAGTCCCGTAGCAGAACCAGCACGGGCAGCATGGCCTTGTGCTCTGGGGCCGGCAGGCATGCCCCGTGAGCCCCAGAACACCGTGAGCAGTGAGCCCTGGATTAACGTTGGGCTGCAAGTCCTGGATGGCGACCAGTGTGAGGGGACAATTCTTACCTTAGCACACTGTAATGTTACCCCCTTAATATTTTCCTATGTTTAACTTATTTTCAACTCTGTGATTAAGAAACTACTTCTGTTCCCCTGCTGTATCCAAGAATTGTTTTTGGTGTTTGTACCTAAGATGTCGCCATGAGAAGGCAGGCATTGTAAAAGTTTTTTGCTGTACTCCTGCAATGGAGTACACTTGACAATAAAAGGATATTGTGACAATAATTACATTCTTAAAAAGCCAGTAACGTTAAAGATATTAAAAGTACATGGGACTCAAATGGAATATAATGTGGAAAAATGTGAGGTTGTTTACATTGGTAAGGGAAACAGATGTGTAATGTATATCCTAAATGGAAAGAGGTAGGAAAGTGTAGACTTACAAAATGACCTAGGTGTCCTTGTCAATAAGTCACTGAAATCTAACATTCAGATGCAGTAAGCCAATAGGAGGGCTCATGGAATACAGGTGTAGTAAAATCTTGCTTCATTTCTTCAGGAGCTTAGCTGAACTGCACTGGAATCCTGTGTGCAGGTTTGGTCCCCTTATCCCAAGAAGGATATTGTTGCCATGGAGGGAGTGCAGCAAAGGTTCATCAGATTTGTTTCTGGGATGTCAGGGCTGTGGTGTTAAGAGAGACTGGGCAAATTGTGCTTGTATTCTCTAGAGTTTCGAAAAATGAGAGGTGATCTCATTGAAACTTAGAAAATGCTTAAAGGAATAGACAGAGTAGATGCAGTCAACGTGTTTCCTCTGTTTGGAGAGACTGGAACTAGGGGGCACGATATAAAAAAAAGGATAACGCTCAGGTGCACAATACAAAGAACAAAGAACTGTTGGAACAGGCCCTTCAGCCCACCAAGACTGTGCCAACAGATGATGCTTTTCTAAGCTAAAACCTGTTTGCTTTAATACAGTCCATATTGCTTTATTCCCCGCCTATTTGTGTATTTCTCAAGATGCCTTTTAAATGTTGCTATTGTATACACCTCCACCTCTTTTGGCAGCACATTCCAGGCACTTACTAACCTCTGTGTAAAATCTCTCATTTAGACTTACTTCTTTTTACCTTAAACCTGTATATCCTAGCAATTGACTTTCTACCCTGGGAAAAAGACTCCAACTATCCATTTTATCCACGCCTCTCATAATTTTGTAAACCTCTATCAAGTCGCCCCTCATCCTTCAACCTTCAAGTGCGAACAAACCAAGTTTGTCCAATCTCTCCTCATAGTTAATACCCTCCAAACCAGGCAATATGTTGCTAAACCGTTTCTGTGCCCTGTCCAAAGCCTCCACATCCTCCTTGTAGTGTGGCAACCAGAATTGTCCATAATATTCCAAATGTGGCCAAACTAAAGTTCTGTATAGCTGGAAGGTAACTTGACAATTTTTGTATTGTATGCCCCGCCTGATTAAGGCAAGCATGCCCATGCCACAAGCCTTCTTGACCGCCTTATCCACTTATGTGCCACTCTCAGGGTACTGTGGACTTGTAGGTCTAGAGCCCTCTATATTGATGGTACTAAGGCTTCTGCCATTTACTGTATACTTTTCTCCTGCATTAGATTAAAATGAACTTCACATTTGTCCAGATTAAACTCCATCTTGCCATTTCTCCACCAAGTCTTCAACGCATCATTCTCCGCCACTTCCGCTACCTGCAATCTGACCCCACTACCAAGGATATATTTCCCTCCCCACCCTTATCTGCCTTCCGAAGGGACTGCTCTCTCTGTGACTCCCTCGTCCGCTCCACACTCCCCACTAGCCCCACCACCCCTGGCACCTTTCCCTGCAACCGCAGGAGGTGCTACACCTGCCCCTTCACCTCCCTCCTCACCCCCATCCCAGGCCCCAAAAAAACCTTCCACATTAAACAGGTGTTCACCTGCACATCCACCAATATGGTCTATTGTATCCACTGTTTCTGATGTGGCCTCCTCTACATCAGGGAGACCAAGCGGAGGCTCGGAGACCGCTTTGTGGAGCACCTACGCTCGGTTCGCACAAACAACAACACCTCCCAGTTGCGAACCACTTCAACTCCCCCTCCCACTCCCTTGATGACATGTCCATCCTGGGCCTCCTCCAGTGTCACAAAGACGCCACCCAAAAACTGGAGGAGCAGCACCTCATATTCCGCCTTGGGAGCCTACAACCCAATGGTCTCAATGTGAACTTTTCGAGCTTCAAAATCTCCCCACCCCCGACCTCATCCCAAGACCAGACCGCCCTCTCATCCCCGCCTCCATGACCTGTCCGTCTTCTCTCCCACCTATTCGCTCCTCCCACCTCACTGACCAACCCCCACCCCCACTTCCTACCTACACTCACCCCTACTAGCTTCATCCCTGCCTCCTTGACCTGTCCGTCTTCCCTCCCACCTACCCGCCCCTCCCTCCTCACTGACCAACCCCCATCCCAACTCCCTACCTACACTCACCTTTACTGGCTCCATCCCCGCCTCCTTGACTTGTCCGTCTTCTCTCCACCTATCTGCTCCACTATCCACCTTTTATCACCGCCTCCCCGTCTCTCTATTATTTCAGAGCTCCCTTCCCCTCCCCCATTTCTGAAGAAGGGTCCTGACCCGAAACATCAGCTTTCCTGCTCCTCTGATGCTGCCTGACCTGCTGTGTTCCTCCAGCTCTACACCTTGTTATTCCAGGCTATCTATATTATGCAGTAACCTCTGGCAATCCTCCCACTATTGCAGCTCCTCCAATCTTTTTGCCATCTGCAAACTTACTAATCAGGCCACCTACATTCTTCTCCAAATCATCTATATATATTACAAACAACAGAGGTCACAGGACTGATCCTTGCAGAACACCACTGGTCACAGATCTCCAATCTGAAAAACACCCTTCCGCCACTACTCTGTACTCTGTGACTAAGCCAGATACATATCCATCTTACCAGCTCACCATGGATCCCATATGACTATACCTTTTCTATCAGCATGCCATGAGTGACCTTGCCAGAGGCCTTGCTAAAGTCCACGTGGACAACATTTATCACCCTGCCCTCATAAATCATCTTTGTCACTTGCTCAAAAAACTTGATCAAGCTTGTGAGACACAACCCATGTCATTCTCCCCGTGTTTGTGTGGGTTTCCTCTGGGGGCTCCGGTTACCCCCCACAATCCAAAGATGTGCAGGCTAGGTGGATTGGCCATGCTAAATTGCCCCACAGTGTTCAGGGATGTGTAGATTGGGTGGGTTATAGGGGAATGGGTCTGGGTGGGATGCTCTGAGGGTCGGTGTGGACTCGTTGGGCCGAATGGCCTGTTTCCACACTGTAGGGATTCTGTGAACCTTCCCTACACTAACCCATGCTGCCTATTGCTGATAAGTTTATATTTGTCTAAATGTGAGTAAATCCTATCCCTAAGAATCTTCTCCAATAATTTCCCGCCACTGACAGAAGGCTCCCTGGCCTGTAATTTCCCAGATTATTCTTGTTGCCCCTTTTAAACAACAGAGCAAGTTGGCTATTTTCCAGTCATCTGGAACCGCTCCTGTGATTAAAGAGAATACAAGGAGTTTGTACAAAGCCCCAACAATTTCCTCACCTCCCTCCCTCAGCAGATACAAAGAATTTTTTTGTTTTACTGAGGGTGTAAACCTTTGGAATTCTCTACCTCAGAGCTCTATGGAGGCTCAGTCTTTGGGTTTGTTTAAGGTAAAGATTGGTAGATTTCTGAGTACCAGTGGTGTATGGGATTTTTGGGCATGGGTGAGTGAGAGGCTTTGAAATGTTCGATCAGTAATGATCATATTGAACGATGGCAGTACTCGATGCACGAAATGGCCTATTCATGTTCCTATGCTTCATAATTCAACATTTCCTCTACATCATTTTGACTCATGGTGCAATAAACCCAACTCGGTTACTTATCTAAAATATGAGCATTAACCACTTGTTCTGAGTACTGCATGGAAGATTCACACAATGGTTGAGATTTCTTGGGCCTTCCACTTACTTGCAGCAAGATTTTCTCTTCCAATTTTCTCCAAACTGGTTAGGAATGAGTAATGTACTCTTTAAACATCCATGTGGTAGACTGAGGAGAAGAAAAGAACTGAACGATATCCCATGTCTTGCATCAACTCAGGCTCCCAATTCAACAATGCTAGTATCTTTGAGAAAAGAAGGGAATAAAAATAGAAATAGAGATAATAAAACAAAATCCGATTAGATCCTCAGTCCACATGGGTTGCTGTGTACTATTCAGTAGATCTAGCAGAACTGACTGTGTGTTTGCATGCAGATTGTACCTGCCAGTTAAGAACTACAGCTTGAAAATTCAGACAAGCTCAAGTAGTGATTGTATCTTTGCTATGTTTGATCTGTAGCAAACTGGAGGCCACTGTAGTCTGTGATAGCTTTTGTAACTGTTTGTTATATTGGAAAATGCAGAAATACCCATATCCACTTTCCACTTTCCACCTTATCATGTAGCCAACTCTCATCGCTATATGGTACCATTTTTATCCACTGGCGCAATACTGTGTCATAGAGTTGGGGCTTGGTGCTGACAAGTTCCATTTCTTGTTGTTTAAATGCTCTGTTTCTCCAAGGGAAAGGCACCAAATGCAATGACAAGGATATACCCATGGAGAAGGTATTATGAAATATGTTTTCAGACATTTTCAAACATCTCTGACTTTGGGTGTGTGAGATTATTACAGGATGTATTTGCTCTGACCATGGACACAAGATTTATTTCTTCTGATATTTTTACCAGGGAAAAAAAATAAATCAGCAGAGTGCATCCAGCCAATTAAATGTCTGATAGTGTACAGCTCTGATGTATCATCGATTGGAAACTTGCTTGAGATGTTAGCCTGGGCTTGCCACAAAGTCAGATTTTTCTTTAAAGGTCAAAACCATTCCAGAAATTAAAGCGCAAGATCTCTGCTAACACTTCAGTACAGTATTTACGGAATTATTGGATAAAATATTAAACTGAGATCATTAGGTATTCAAAACAGAGTAGGAAATTCTCTTAGTGTCCTCAACAATATTCATAACTTAACCATTCAGTCAACATTTCAAATTCAGATTATTTGGTCATTTACAATGTTGCTGTTTGTGTGAACTTGGACTTAGAAACATGTGAACACCTTTGCTCTATGTCACTTATTATATTTGAATAACAGTCATCTATCAATCTCCAATATAAAACTCACAATTGATTGAGGGTTAATTGATGAAAGATGAAGTTAACTCATCAAAGAGAGTTCCAAAACACTGTGACTCATCCTGTGTAAATTTCTTTTCTAATTTTACTCTTGAAAGGTCTGGCTCTAATGTTTAGGCTTTGCCCCTAGGTCCTAGATCACCCAACCAGCTGAAACTGTCTCTCTCTAACTGCCTCATCTGTTCTTGCGATATCTTGCAAACTGATCAAATGACCCCTTTACCTTTTAGATTTCTACACTCCCTTGAAGATTGATCTGCGCATTCTTAGGTGTG
Organism: Rhincodon typus; assembly: GCF_021869965.1. NCBI lineage: Eukaryota > Metazoa > Chordata > Chondrichthyes > Orectolobiformes > Rhincodontidae > Rhincodon > Rhincodon typus. The sequence goes on from NC_063362.1 coordinate 37,480,162, forward strand.
GTGCTCTTAGGTGTGGTGCTGAGAATCTGCTCACAGAAACTCCAAGGAGTGATCTCACCAGGGTTTTGTCTGAGTGAACTATGCCTTCCATGTTCTTGAGTTCTGGGTTTTTAGCTCCAGAACCCAGTTGTAACGAAATATCACAGCATAGAAGTAGAATATTCAGCCCTTTGAGTCTGCAATAGCTCAATCAAGGCGCTCTCAAAGTTTGACCCCCCTGCACTTCTCCAGATCTATCTAAATTTAGACAGTCAGTTGACATTATGTCAGGACAAGTCAATAGTTGATGTTATGTTTGACTGATGTTGGGGTAGCACTCTAAGGCAAACTCCGAAAATGAATCAAATTGCTTCTGTGCTCGTATCCGATGCACACTGCAGATATCTTACTGGACAAGGATTGACAATGGCTTCCTGCTTGTCAGCGGAAAAGATATTTCATCAGGACAAAAACCGAAAGAACTGCAGATGCTGGAAATCTCAAACAAAAACAAATTGCTGAAAAACTACAGCTGGTCTGGCAGCACTTGTGGAGAGAAATCAGAGTTAACATTTTGGGCGAAGTTTCTTTAGAACTGATGGTAGCTAGAAAAATAATGGCTTTTATGTAAATGAAAGGGTGTGGAATGGGGGAGGAGTAAACAATCAGTGGAAATATAGCCCAAAGAGAGAGAAAAACAGTTGGACACAAAAGAGTAGACAAAGACCAGCCTAGGAGAATGAATAGCTGCTAATGGGGACATTTGTAGCTGACAGTAGGTTGTGTATGGTTGCAGTCCATGTGATGATGAGGCCTGTTGTGTGGGGGCGGGGAATTTATTCAGGCTGCTTGCAAGTGTTTGTGGGTTTTGTAGTGTATTTAAAGAGCAGTTTCTTGGGTCTCACTGAACCACTTTGAGTGGCGCTGGGAAATAGAATGTAGTTTATGGCCTACAGTTACAAGATAGCTGTAATCTACTGATTAAAGAATGTGAAGTAAGGTTATCGAGATGTGAGAACCTATTTTGTGTTTTCTGCAGAATACTACACACATTGAAAGAATGTTTTATTGTTCAGGCATAATTGAATGTAGAGACCTTGCCTTTTATCCATCATCCACTCAAAACTTGGGCTGAATTTTCCTGACCTTCTGGAATTGAACAGAGGGCCAGGAAAACGTTAGGAGGGGTTTGGGGCAGCTTCCCAAAGCATTCTTACCTTCAGCAATGAGGAAGGCTGGGTAAGAAGTCAGGAGATTGAGATGGGACCATTTTACAAATGGAGACATGATCATCGCAGTGTCAGCCTTACAACCCTCACATTGCATGTGTGGAGCCCACCAGCTCTCTGGAAACAGCCTCCGAGCAACAGTTCAAAGCTCCTGGTCCAATAAAGATGCTGTCCAGAATAAAGGCTGGGTCTAGGTCCAAAAGCAGTTCCATGGAGGGGTCTCCCCTCCATACCTTCCAATGGCTTCTTCAGTCTAGCATTTGCCATGGAGATCATGAGTACATCCCTGCTGATGTGCCCCCATATTCTATCTACCTCAGGAGCACCCACCTCACCTTGTGGGTTTGCAGGCCAGATTTTGCTGTGGGCCCTCTTATAGAACTCCTGCTTGTGTGGCCTGCCTGTTGCTCTTGACTGAAGTGTGCTCCCCTTCATAACTGGTGAGCAGATCATGCCCTGCATTTTCTCCTGGTCACTTTAGGGCACTCGACCAGAAATCAAAGCAAATATCAGGGTTTGACCGAACCAATAAAATCTAACCCTTTGTGTCACTTAAATGTATAAATGGACATTTACAATATGTTCCCTTATTCTGAAAACTGACTCAAAGGACAGTGGTAAAAGTTGCCCTACATTATCACAGCCCGATACCGTAATATCCAAAATGTTGACAAAGATTTTGGAAGAGCAATGCACTTCTACCACTTAGCCTGTTTGTTAGACTTGCTTGCTCATTTAACTTTTCAAATATTTTGCCCAAAAAGTTACTGGAAGTGTGAGTGGACAATGATGTAGTGAGGGCAACAGGATACGCAGAAATCTTGGTGAACAACAGTGCCAATAGTCTATTATTCAATCCTTTCATCTCATTAACTAACAGAGGGAGGACTGAGAAGGAGAGGGGTAAATTCATTGTCCAGTCAGGTAGAGAAAGAGAAATAAAAAGACTACATTATGAGAGATGCAACGGACAGAATGGAGAAGTCAGAAGAAAAGTTTTAACTTGGAAGTGACATTTAAAAACAAAATTTCATTAATCAATTAATGCCTATAGGAAAGATAGTCCGCACATAACAGTTCACTTTTTGTCTAAGAGATGTTCAGATAGTTCATCTGATTTACCATTTGACGTAAAAAATGTTCAAATTACTAATAAAGGTTAAATAAAAACAGAAAGATTGCCCTGAATATAAAAATGACGGAAGCTAGTCAGAGTAGAAATGAAAGAACAGGCAGGATAAATGAGTGGCTTGAGAGATGGTGCAGGAGGGAGGGGTGCAGATTTTTGAGACATTGGGACCAGTTCTGAGGGAGGTGGGACTATTACAAATCGGACGGTCTACACCTGGGCAGGACTGGAACCAATGTCCTAGGCGGTGCTGAAAGTTAACGCTGTTGGGGCGGGTTTAAACTAATGTGGCAGGGGGATGGGAACCAAATGAGGAGGTTAGTGGACAGTAAGGAGGTAGTAACTAAAGCCTGTAAGGAACTAGATAATGAAGTCAGTGTGACTAAGGGGAAGAGTAGGCAGAGAGCAGATGATGAATGCAAAGGGACAGGTGGTCTGAAGTGCATTTGTTTTAATGCGAGAAGTGTAGTAGGTAAGGCAGATGAACTTAGGGCTTGGATTAGTACCTGGGAGTATGATGTTATTGGCTATTACTGAGACTTGGTTGAGGGAAGGGCAAGATTGGCACCTAAATATCTCAGGATATAGCTGCTTCAGGCGGGATAGAGAGGGAGGTAAAAGGGGTGGAGGAGTTGCATTACTGGTCAAGAGGATATCACAGCTGTGCTGAAGGAGGGCAGTATGGAGGACTCAAGCAGTGAGGTAATATGGGCAGAGCTCAGAAATAGGAAGGGTGCGGTAACAATGTTGGAGCTGTACTACAGGCCTCCCAACAGCGAGCATGAGATAGAGGTATAAATATGTAGACAGATAATGGAAAGATGTAGGAGCAACAGGGTGGTAGTGATGGGAGATTTTAATTTTCCCAGCATTGACTGGGATTCACATCGTGTTAGGGGTTTAGATGGAGCAGAATTTGTAAGGAGCATCCAGGACGGTTTTATAGAGCAGTATGTAAATAGTCCAACTCGGGAAGGGGCCATACTGGACCTGGTGTTGGGGAATGAGCCTGGCCAGGTGATTGAAGTTTCAGTAGGGGATTACTTTGGGAATAATGATCACAATTCCGAAAGTTTTAGAATACTGATGGACAAAGACGAGAGTGGTCCTAAAGGAAGAGTGCTAAATTGGGGGAAGGCCAACTATAGCAAAATTTGGCAGGAGCTGGGGAATGTGGATTGGGAGGGTAAATCCACATTTGATATGTGGGAGGCTTTTAAAGAGAGTTTGATTAGAGTGCAGGACAGACATGTCCCTGTGAAAATGAGAGATAGAAAGGGCAAGATTAGGGAACCATGGATGACAGGTGAAATTGTGAGACAAGTAAAGAGGAAAAATGAAGCATATATAAGGCCTTGGTGACTGAAAACAGACGAAGCTTCGGAAGAATATCGGGAAAGTAGGACCAATCTGAAATGAGGAATTAAGAGAGCTAAAAGGGGTCATGAAATATCTTTAGCAAACAGGGTTAAGGAAAATCCCAAAGCCTTTTATTCGTACATAAGGAGCAAGAGGGTAACTAGAGAAAGGGTTGGCCCAGTCAAGGACAAAGGAGGGAAGTTATGCGACAAGTCAGAGAAAATGAGTGAGATTCTTAATGAGTACTTTGCGTCGGTATTCACCAAGGAGAGGGACAAGACGGATGTTGAGGTTAGGGATAGATGTTTGATTACTCTCGGTCGGGTCGGCATAAGGAGAGGGGAAGTGTTGGGTATTCTAAAATGCATTAGGGTGGACAAGTCCCCAGGTCCGGATGGGATCTATCCCAGGTTACTGAGGGAAGCGAGAGAGGAAATAGCTGGGGCCTTAACAGATATCTTTGCAGCATCCTTGAGCACGGGTGAGGTCCCGGAGGACTGGAGAATTGCTAATGTTGTCCCCTTGTTTAAGAAAGGTAGCAAGGATAATCCAGGTAATTATAGACCAGTGAGCCTGATGTCAGTGGTGGGGAAGCTGCTGGAGAAGATACTGAGGGATAGGATCTATTTACATTTGGAAGAAAATGGGCTTATTAGTGATAGGCAGCATGGTTTTGTACAGGGAAGGTCATGTCTTACCAACTTGATAGAATTCTTTGAGGAAGTGACAAAGTTGATAGATGAGAGAAGGGCTGTAGATGTCATATACATGGACTTCAATAAGGCGTTTGATAAGGTTTCCCATGGTGGGCTGATGGAGAAAGTGAAGTCGCATGGGGTGCAGGGTGTACTAGCTATATGGATAGAGAACAGGCTGGGCAACAGGAGACAGAGAGTTGTAGTGGAAGAGAGTTTCTCAAAATGGAGAACTGTGACCAGTGGTGTTCCACAGGGATCCGTGTTGGGACCACTGTTGTTTGTGATATACATAAATGATCTGGAGGAAGGTATAGATGGTCTGATTAGCAAGTTTGCAGATGACACTAATATTGGTGGAGTAGCAGATAGTGAAGGGGACTGTCGGAGAATGCAGCAGAATATAGATAGATTGGAGAGTTGGGTGAAGAAATGGCAGATGGAGTTCAATCCAGGCAAATGCGAGGTGATGCATTTTGGAAGATCCAATTCAAGAGCGAACTATACGGTAAATGGAAAAGCCCTGGGGAAAATTGATGCACAGAGAGATCTGGGTGTTCAGGTCCATTGTACCCTGAAGGTGCCAACGCAGGTGGATAGAGTGGTCAAGAAGGCATACGGCATGTTTTCATTCATCGGACGGGGTATTGAGTACAAGAGTTGGCAGGTCATGTTATATGTATATGTATAGGACTTTGGTTCGACCACATTTGGAATACTGCGTACAGTTCTGGTTGCCACATTACCAAAAGGATGTGAATGCTTTGGAGAGGGTGCAGAGGAGGTTCACCAGGATGTTGCCTGGTATGGAGGGCACTAGCTATGAAGACAGGTTGAGTAGATTAGGATTATTTACATTAGAAAGACGGAGGTTGAGCGGGGGACCTGATTGAGGTCTACAAAATCATGAGAGGTATAGACAGGGTGGATAGCAAGAAGCTTTTTCCCAGAGTGGGGGACTCAATTACTAGGGGTCACGATTTCAAGGTGAGAGGGGAAAAGTTTAAGGGAGATATGTGTGGAAAGTTCTTTACGCAGAGGGTGGTGGGTGCCTGGAACGCGTTGCCAGCGGAGGTGGTAGAGGCGGGCACGATAGTGTCATTTAAGATGTATCTAGACAGATAAATGAATGGGCAGGGAGGAGAGGGATAGAGATTCTTGGAAAATAGGCGGCAGGTTTAGATAGAGGAGCTGGATCAGCGCAGGCTTGGAGGGCCGAAGGGCCTGTTCCTGTGCTGTAATTTTCTTTGTTCTTTGTTCTTTGAATAAATTAGGAAATTAAGAGAGAGATGAGAAAGATTGTATAAACTTTGGATAAAGAGATGACTGAGGATGAATGCACGTAAATCTCATTTCTTGTTTTCTATGTGTCATGTATGTTTTGATTGAGACCCATTCTTGAAAAAAGTGTTTCATCTCTTCTAAAGGCAGAGGTGTGTAAATATCACATTACTTTTGCAACTGTACATTAATTTACTTGTTAATGAAAAACTCAACGTGAATATTTTTGTAACCTAAATTAGACAGTTTGGTAGAATTGGTGTATTTGGAGGTTTAATCAAATTTTCATATTTGCGATGACTCTGGAAATATAGGGTTTGATTTCCAGCACAATGCCCCAGTGAGTCAAAACAAAGCTCATCTGGGATTTGAGATCTGGTGTGTCTGATTGTGACAGTTTAGTTGGAGTCAGCACCACACATTCTTGTGAAAATGAAGTCTTGCCTTCACACTGATGATGGCTTCCATCATGTCGTGTGGCACTATCACCGTGCTAAATGAGACAGCCTTCAAACAGATCTAGCAACTCAAGACTGGGCATCCATGAGGCACTGTGGACCAACAGCAGCGTCAGAATTGTGTTCAACCACAATCTATAACCCATGGCCCAGCACATTTCCTATGGGCAAGGGCACAGAATGTGCTCTGAGTCGGGGACTTCAATGGCTATCACCATGATTGGCTCGGCAGCAGCACCACTCATTGAGCTGGTTGAGTTCCAAAGAACTTTGCTGCTAGACTGGATCTGCAGCAGTTGATGAGGGAACCAACATGAGGGTAAAACAAACTTAACCTCATTCTCACCAATCCATCTGATACCAATGCATCTGTCCCTGACAGTATCGTTAAGAGTGACCACAGCACAGTCCTTGTGGAGACAAAGCCCTGCCTTCACATTGTGAATACCTTCCATGCTGTTGCGTGATACTACCTCTATGCTGAATGGGACAGACTTCGAACAGATGTAGCAACTCAAGGTTTGACTTCCATGAGCCATCAGTAGCAGTAGAATTGTTCTCCAACACAATCTGCGACCTAATGGCCCAGCATTTCCCCCGCTTTACCATTACCGTCAAGCCAGGGGGCCAACTTGGTTCAATGAAGAGTATAGGATGGCATGTCAGATTAGCAGCACACATACCAAAAAATGAAGTATCAACCAAATGAAGCGACAACACAATCAATAAATCAAATCAAACTTCTGCAGTCCTGCAAGATCTGCTTTAAAGACAATTAACCAAGTAACTGATAGAAGAGGCTCCATCATCCTCAGTGATGCTGAAACCTAACATATGAAGGCAAAAAGATAAAGTTGAAACATTCTCAAACATCTGCCAGAAGTGCAACTGGATGATCTACCTCTGAGTTTTCAGCAAACACCATGCTTATTAAGAAATGGCTAAACACACTGGACGCAGCAAAGGCTCTTGGCCATGACAACCTCCTGGATGCCAAACACCAAAATAATTTACACTGCTTGCCAAACTTTTCCAGTCTCGCTACAATACTGGCATCTATTGACAATGTAGAATATTGCAAGTATGCCCTGTCCACATAAAAGGACAAACTCCATCTGGCTGATTACTACCCTGTTGCCTACTCTCAACTCTGATTGGAAGATGTGTTATTATTCTTTTCTGAATGGTTTTGATGTAAGTGAACTGTTTTCTGTGTCAAAAAGAACCCGAAAGAACTGCGGATGCTGTAAATCAGGAGCAAAAACAGAAGTTGCGGTCACCCCGTCTAGCTTCATTTCCCTAATGTAGAGGAGACTATATTGTGAGCAGCAAATGCAGTAGACTAGATTGTGAGAAGTGTGGGTGAAGTGTTGCTTCACCTGGAAGATATGTTTTGGCCCTTGCATTCTGGGGAGGGAGGAGGTAAATGGGCAGGTGGTACACCTTCGCTGGTTGCAGGGGAAGGTGCTGTGGGGCTATGGGTGGGGGGTGTACGGGGGGGTGTGCAGGGGGTGGTGGTTGGGGGTGAAGGAAGTATGGACCAGGGTGTACCAGAGGGAATTGTCTCTACAGAAGGCGAACAAGGGAGGGGAGGGGAATATGTGTCTGGTATCCTCCTCTACATTGGGGAAACAAAGCATAGACTGGGTGACTGCTTCACAGAACATCTATGTTCTGCTCGCAAAAAAGATCCTGAACTTCCAGTTGCCTGCCACTTTAACACACCACCCTGTTCCCTGGCCAACATCTCTGTCTCAGGCTTAGGCTTGCTACAGTGTTCCAGTGAAGCTCAATACAAGCTGGAAGAACAACACTTCATTTTCCTCCTGGGGATCCTGCAGCCCTCCAGACTCAATTTCGAGTTCAATAATTTTAGGGCCTAAACTCTCCTGTGTCCTAGTCCCCTAGCCCACACACCAGGCCTTGTTATTACATAGTCTGCCATTACACACTACCTGTTGTTAGTCACTGACAGTCCCCATTAACAGCTATTCACCCTCCTAGCCAGATTGTTGTCAACTGCTTTGTCTATGGCAAGGTGGCTCAGTGGTTAGCACTGCTGCCTCACAGCACCAGGGAGCTGGGTTTGATTCCAGTCTTGGGCAACTGTGTGGAGTTTGCACATTCTCCCGGAGTCTGTGTGGGTTTCCTCCAGGTGCTCCGGTTTCCTCCCACAGTCCAAAGATGTGCAAGTTACGTGAATTGGCCATGCTAAATTGCCCATAGTGTCCAGGGATGTGTAGATGAAGTGGGTTATAGGGGGGATGAGTCTGCGTGGGATGCTCTGAGGTTTGGTTTGGACTTCTTGGGCCGAAGGGCCTGTTTCCACACTGTAGGGATTCTATGATTCTATCCAACTGCTCTTCTCTCTCTTTGGGCTCTATACTTTATCCTATCATTTACTCCCTATCCCATCCCCCTCCCTATCTTCTACATATAAACTGGCATTTTCCCAGCTACCATCAGTTCTGAGGAAGGGTCACTGGACCCGAAACGTTAACTCTGAGTTTTTCTTACAGATGCTGCTGGACCTGCTGAGCTTTTCCAGCAATTTCTGTTTTTGATCAGCTTATTATTATTGGCTAACAGTCTCTTAGAGAGGGACATCATCATAAGCCTTTGTGTAGCCGCAATCACATCCACAATTATTCCTCTGTTACTACTTTAGTGACCCCTTCAAAAATTTCAGTTAACTTCATCAGACACGATGGACCTTCGTAAATCCGCGATTTGTTAGTTACCAAACCATAATTATAGACTCCAGTAATTTTGTTACAGCAGGTGCTTCACCAAATGCTCAATAATTCCCTGGTTTCCCTCTCTTACCAACATAATAACAGAGGGATATGAACACAATTCCAATTCAGAGGAACAGTTCCCAAATTGAAATAATTTTACACGATGATAATGAAGGCATTTGCAATGTTCTTATCCACATACTTCCTGGGATGAAAACCATTTGTTTCCGAGGACTTGTCGCCCATTAACGGTATCATTGTCTTCATTACTGTTACTTTGAATCACAGATTCACAGAATTATTATAGTACAGAAGGAGGCTATTCAGCTTATGTTAATTTTACTGATTCCTTGTCTTGATGAATTTCAGCCTTGGTGGAATGTTTAACATGTTCACCTTTTCTACTGTAAATACCAGCAGAAAGTAATTATCCAGCATGTTGGCCATTTCTTTAATAATGTTGACCATATCACCTAGAGCAGTTTTTATGGAGGCTACATTGCTCATGGCCATCTTTTTACTGACAATAATTGGAAAATATTTGAGTTAAAGTTGATACCTTCCACAGCCTTTGCTTCTTGCACTCTTACAATCTGTTTTGTCATCACTACTGAAACAAGGCACTTCCCTTAGTACAACACTGGAGCATCACATTAGATATTATGCCAGTCACTGCTGGTTACTGTAGCTGGGCCAATTAGTCATCGATAAGAATCTCTGGCAATCTGGCTTAGTACTGTCACTGAAGGGCAATCAGCCTGAGAGAGCTACACCCCAATGAGGAATCAACACCGACACACTAGCACAGCAGAAACCTAATGGATAAAGCCAGAGAAAAGGATATTACATTGTGATATCAATGCTACGCTCATAGGGTTTTGTCCTACTTAAACAGATACTCTCAGTTCCATCTTTGGGTTCTGTTGAACCGTATAATATGTACACACAGCATATTTAGTAATTTTATTTCTCCAGCAGTGAATACTCCAGAGAGCTAGTTATTCACTGGATTTCAATAAGGCCTTTGATAAGGTTCCACATGATATACTGCTCTGGAAGTATAAATCATATGGAATCCAGGGAGAGCTGGAAAATTGGATACAAAATTGACTTGATGGTAAGAAGCAGAGGGTAATACTGGAAGGATGCTTGTCTGACTGGAGGCCTGTGACTCGTGGTGTGCCCCAGGGGTTGGTGCTGAGCCCATTGCTATTTGTTATCTCTATCGATGATTTGCATGAGAATGTACACGGCATGATTAGTAAGTTTGCGGAAGACACTAAAATAGGCGGTATTGTGGACAGTGAGGAAGGCTATCAGACATTACAGCAGGATCTTGATCATCTGGGGAAGTGGGCCAAGAAATGGCAAATGGAGTTTAATAAAGATAAGTGTGAGGTGTTGCATTCTGGAAAGTCAAATCAAGATAGGAGTTTCCTGGTGAACGGTAGGGCCTTAAGGGGTGTAGTGGAACAGAGGGACCTTCGAGTTCAGGTGCATGGTTCTCTGAAAGTGGAGGCACAGGTAGACAGGGCAGTGAATAAGGCTTTTGGCACACTGGCTTTCATCAGTCAGGGCATTGGGTGCAGAAGTTGGGAAATTAATTTGCACTTGTACATGACGTTGGTGAGGCTGCGCGTGGAATATTGTGTTCAGTTTTGGTCACCTTGCTATAGGAAGAATATTTTTAAAATGGAAAGAGTGCAGGAGAAATTTACAAGGATGTTGCCAGGACTCAAGGGACAGGTTGGACCAGCTAGGACATTTTTCTTTAGAGCGTAGGAGACTGAGGGGGGATCTTATAGAAGTGTACAAGATTATGAGAGGCATGGATTGGGTGAATGCACTCAATCTTTTTCCCAGGGTTGGGGAATCAAGGACTAGAGGGCATCAGTTTAAGATAAGAGGGGAAAGAATACATGGGACCCTGAGGGGCAACATTTTTACACAGTGGGTGGTACGCATATGGAATGAGCTACCATCAGAAGTGGTTGAGGATGGGTACATTAACAACATTTAAAAGGCATTTGGACAAATACATGGATAAAAAGGTTTAGAAGGATATGGGCCAAGTGCAGGGAAATGGGCTTAGCATGGATGAACATTTTGGTCTGCATGGACCAGTTTGGGCCAAAGGGTCATCTCTGTGCTAAGTCTGACACAGGATGCTGAAACTGTGCAAGAACCAAAATCCATCATTCAAAACTACATCCTAAATTTAATCTGTGGAGAGACATCAGAATTAACATTTTGGGCCCAGTAACCCTTCTTCAGAACTGTTCAGAAATGTTTACTCTGATTTCTCTCCACACACGCTACCAGACTTGCTAAGGACCAAGGGTTGGACCTCTCCTTGATTCCATTGGGTTCTTTGTTGTCATTTGTTGAGAAACAGTGCAAAAGCTGGTGGAATTTTATGTGCCAATTACATTTGGTATAAATTGAGTATTTGTGATTTTATTTTGCTCGATGTTTATAAGTCATGCTGTCCACGCCAAAAGTGTTAGTGTTGGAGGGATAATGGATGTAGTGCCTATTAAGCATGCTGTTTTGTCCTTGATGCTGTCTAGCTTATTGAGTATTGTCGGAACTGCATCCATCGAGGCAAGTGGGGAGTATTCCATCACACTCCTGACTTGTGCCATGTCGATGATGGACAAGCTTGGAGATTAGGAGGTGAGTTACTCACTGTAATATTTCTAGCCTCAGACCTGCTCTAGTAGCCATTGTGTTTGTGTGGTGAGATGAGTTGAGTTTCTGGCCAATGGTGACCACAAGGATGTTGAAAGTGGTGTTGATAATGGGAAGCGATGGCTGAGTGGTATTATCGTAAGACTATAATCCACAGACTCAGGTAATGTTCCGGGCTTCTGGGTTTGAATACTGCCTTGGCAGATGGTGTTATTTGAATCCAATCATAATCTAGAGTTAAGAGTCTAGTAATAACCACAAAACCATTGTTGATTGTCAGGAGAAACCCATTTGGTTCATTATTGCCTTTTAGGGGAGAAAATTGGCCTTCCTTACCTAGTCTGGCCTACATGTGACTCCAGACCTACGGCAATATAGTCGTCTCTTAACTAATTTCTGGGCAATTAGGATGGGTGATAAATACTGGCCAAGTCTCCATCCTGTGGATGAATTTTAAAAAAATTCCATGATGGTAACAGCATTGAATGTCAACGGGGCAGTGATTTAGTTTTCTGAAGAAGGGTCTCGACCCGAAACGTCAGCTTTCCTGCTCCTCTGATGCTGCTTGGCCTGCTGTGTTCATCCAGCTCTACACCTTGTTATATCAGTGATTAGATTGCCTGTTTTTGTAGATGGTCATTGCTTGGAATTTGTGTTGCCCAAATGCTATGTGCCATTTGTCAGCTAAAATCTTGATGTCCTCCAGATCTTGTTGCATTTGAACATGGATGACTTTAGTATCTGAGGAATCACGAATGGTGCTGAACACTGTGCAGTCATCAGCAAATGTCTTCACTTATGATAGATGGGAGGTCATTGAAAAAGCAGCTGAAGGTGGCTGGGTTTAGGACACTATGTTAAAGAACTCCTGCAGAGCTAGGCTGGAGCTGAGATGACTGACCTCTAATCAGCATGACCATTGTTTTATGTGCCAGGAATGACTCCAACTATGGAGTTTCTCCCTGGATACCCATTGTTTGCAGTTTTGCTAGAACTCCTTGATGCCACTCTCAGTTGATGTCAAGAGCTATCACTCTCACTTCACCTTTGGACTTCACCTCTTCTGTCCATGTTTGAACCAAGGCTGTAATGAGGTCAGGAACTGACTGGCCTTGGCAGAATCAAAACTGGGCGTCACTGAGCAGGTTATTGGTGAGCATGTGCTGCTTGATAGCACTGTTGATGACATCTACCATCACTTTACAGACGATCAAGAGCAGACTGATAGGGCAGAAATTGACCAGGTTGGATCTGCCCTGCTTTTTATGTACAGGACATATCTGGGCCAATTTCCATATTGTCAGTTACACACCAGTGCTGTAACTGTACTGGAAGAGCTTGGTGTGGGAAGCGCTAACTTCTGGAGCACAAGTCTTCTGGGCCCTTAGCCTTTGCAGCATCCAGTGCCTTCAACTGTTTCTTGATATCACGTGAAATGGCTGAAGATTTGTATCTGCGATGCTGGGGACTACTGGAGGACGCCAAGATGGATCATCCACTTTGGACTTCTGGCTGAATTGTGGTCAATACTTCAGTCTTCTTGTTTGCAGTTATGCGTTGGGTTCTTCCATCACTGAGGATAGGGATATTTATGGAGCCTCCTCCTCCAATGTGCTGTTTAATTACCCACCATCATTCATGACTGCTTGTGGCAGGACTGCAGAGCTTAGGTCTGATCCATTGATTATAGGATCACCTAGCTCTGACTATCACTCAATGCTTATGCTGTTTGGCGTGCAAGTAGCCTTGTTTGGTAGCATTACTAGGTTGACACCTCACCTCATGCCTGATGCCACTCCTGGCAAGCCCTCCAGCACTGTACATTGAACTAGGGTTGATCCCCTGGCTTCATTATAGTAGTTCAGTGATGGATATGCCAGGCTATGATATTGCAGATTGTGCTGGAGTACAATTCTGCTGCGGTTGATGTCCCACAACGCCACATTGAAGTCCAGTCTTGAGTTGCTAGACCTGTTCGAAGTCTGTCTAATTTGGCATGATGACAGTGTCACAAAATATGATGGCGGTTATGCTCAATGTGGAGGCAGGACTTCATCTCTACAAGGACGATGAGGTTGTCACTCTTACTGATAATACGTGGTCAGATGCATGTGCAGCCTGCAGATTGGTAAGGTTGTTTTTCCCCTTTGTTGGTTCCCTCACCACCTGCCGCAGCCCCATCCAGCAGGTGTATCCATCAGGGCCTGACCAACTTGATCAGTAGTGCTGCTGCCAAGTCACTCTTGGTGGTGACATTGATATCCTCTACCCAGAGGTCAGTTTTCCCCTTGATACCCTCAGTGCTTCCTCATGAAGGAGTACTGATTCATCAGCCAAGGGATGACAGTACGTATCAATGCTGTCACCACTGCTGGGTCTGTCCTGCTGGTGAGATAGGACATATCCAGGGATGGTGATGGTGATGTCTGGGACATTGTCTATAAGGTGTGACTATGAATAAGACTATGTCAGACAGCTCTCCAATTTTGGCATTAGCCCCCAGATGTTATTAAGGACTTTTCAGGATCAAAGATAGCTTCTTACAGGGCTGCTTCTGCCGTTGTTTTTTCCAATGCCTAAGTTGATGTGAGGTGTTCCATCTGAATTCATTTCTTTGTTGAGACTTTGTAGCATTTGATAAAATTGAGTGGCCTGCTAGGCCATTTCAGAGGGCACTTGAACATCAACTACATTGCTGTGTGTCTGGAGTCACATGTGGGCCAACCAGGTATGGATGGCAGATTTCTTTGCCATCTGGAGGACTTTAAATGAGCTTGAAGGACATTAGGTTTTGCAGACTTGATAGGCCAAAGGACCTCTTCTATGGTGCATGACTCAATGACACTCTGTGATTCTATGACAAATGATTGAGAAAGTGGATGGAAAGGGCTGCATTTTCGTTTTGACTTCTCCATTGTAAATATATCTTACAGCCACTCGTGTGTCCTTTCTTTACCAGATCTGCCTCTCACCTGAAAGCTCATGAGAAAAAGAAAGATGAAACTGGAAGGGGAAAGCAGTGAAAAGCAGAGTTCAGAAGAGATACAAAGTAGAGAGGAGGAAGCATTACAGGAACAGTGGAGATAACAAAGACAGTAACATTATTACAAAGACAAGAGACAGGGGGAGAGAGAGCCTTGGCTCAGCCATTCTTATTCTCTAAGTCAGATGCTATGGATTAATGCCACATCTCAGAAATCTGAGCAAATGATCCAGGCCAACATGCCCCGAGCAGAATTTAGAGTGAGGTCTGCTGTCAAAGTAATCATTGAGGCATTAAACTATCGTCTCATTTTACCTCTTTGATGGATATAAAGCACCTCGTGCCTCTGTTCGAAGACAGGGGAATCATCTCCAGTGTGTTGCCAAATATTCATTCTTCAACTAACACTCGAAAATTATTTCAAGAGATGTGTACATCACTGACTAGGCTAGCATTTATTACCCATTCCCAGTTGCTTTGAGAAGATAGAGGTGCCCTGCCTTCTGAACTGCTGCAGTTAAAAAAAGTTTATTTGGTTGTAATGCTCATGTATGTTGTGGTAACTTGTTGCATGCAAATTGCATGTTACACTTCAGAAGTATTTTCTTGGTTCTCCAGTACAGTATCTACTGTGTATCTGAGGTGTGTATAAAACATCTCATGTCACCGTTTCAAAGAGCAGGGGAATTATTCCTGGTGTACAGGCTGATATTTGCTCCTGATTCCATATTACAAAACCAATCATTATGCATGGCTGCTTTTGGGTCTTTGCTTTGTATATAATGGCTACCTGTCTCTGACATGTCAATTTTGACGACACTTCAGATATACTGACCATCATGACCTGTGAAGGCTTATTTGAAACCATCAGGACCTCTGTAGACCAATGTCAAATGAAGAAAATTCTCTTCACACACAGGACAGAGTTTCTCTTTATTCAAGATGGCAATATCATCCATTAACGTTAGATTTGGAGGTAGGTGAGTACTTTGGTGATAGCGACCACAATTCGGTTACGTTTACTTTAGCGATGGAAAGGGATAGGTATATACCGCAGGGCAAGAATTATAGCTGGGGGAAAGGCAATTATGAGGCGATTAGGCAAGATTTAGGATGCATAGGATGGAGAAGGAAACTGCAGGGGCTGGGCACAATTGAAATGTGGAGCTTGTTCGAGGAACAGCTACTGCGTGTCCTTGATAAGTATGTACCTGTCAGGCAGGGAGGAAGTGGTCGAGCGAGGGAACCATGGTTTACTAAAGAAGTTGAATCTCTTGTCAAGAGGAAGAAGGAGGCTTATGTAAAGATGAGGCGTGAAGGCTCAGTTAGGGCGCTTGAGAGTTACAAGTTAGCCAGGAAGGACCTAAAGAGAGAGCTAAGAAGAGCCAGGAGGGGACATGAGAAGTCTTTAGCAGGTAGGATCAAGGAAAACCCTAAATCTTTCCATAGGTATGTCGGGAATAAAAGAATGACTAGAGTAAGATTAGGGCCAGTCAAGGACAGTAGTGGGAAGTTGTGCGTGGAGTCCGAAGAGATAGGAGAGGCGCTAAATGAATATTTTTCATCAGTATTCACACAGGAAAAAGACAATATTATCAAGGAGAATACTGAGATACAGACTATTAGACTAGACGGGATTGAGGTTCACAAGGAGGAGGTGTTAGCAATTCTGGAAAGTGTGAAAATAGATAAGTCCCCTGGGCCGGATGGGATTTATCCTAAGATTCTCTGGGAAGCTAGGGAGGAGATTGCAGAGCCTTTGGCTTTGATCTTTATGTCGTCATTGTCTACAGGAATAGTGCCAGAAGACAGGAGGACAGCAAATGTTGTCCCCTTGTTCAAGAAGGGGAGTAGAGACAACCCTGGTAATTATAGACCAGTGAGCCTTACTTCGGTTGTGGGTAAAGTGTTGGAAAGGATTATAAGAGATAGGATTTATAATCATCTAGAAAAGAATAATTTGATTAGGGATAGTCAACACGGTTTTGTGAAGGGTAGGTCGTGCCTCACAAACCTTATGGAGTTCTTTGAGAAGGTGACCAAACAGGTGGATGAGGGTAAAGCGGTTGATGTGGTGTATATGGATTTCAGTAAAGCATTTGATAAGGTTCCCTATGGTAGGCTATTGCAGAAAATACGGAGGCATGGGATTGAGGGTGATTTAGCGGTTTGGATCAGAAATCGGCGAGCTGTAAGAAGACAGAGGGTGGTGGTTGATGGGAAATGTTCATCCTGGAGTTCAGTTACTAGTGATGTACCGCAAGGATCTGTTTTGGGGCCACTGCTGTTTGTTATTTTTATAAATGACCTGGATGAGGGCGTAGAAGGATGGGTTAGTAAATTTGCGGATGACACTAAAGTCGGTGGAGTTGTGGATAGTGCAGAAGGATGTTGCAGGTTACAGAGGGACATAGATAAGCTGCAGAGCTGGGCTGAGAGGTGGCAAATGGAGTTTAATGCGGAAAAGTGTGAGGTGATTCACTTTGGACAGAGTAACAGGAATACAGAGTACTGGGCTAATGGTAAGATTCTTGGTAGTGTGGATGAGCAGAGAGATCTTGGTGTCCATGTGCATAGATCCCTGAAAGTTGCCATCCAGGTTGATAGGGTTGTTAAGAAGGCGTACGGTGTGTTAGATTTTATTGGTAGAGGGATTGAGTTTCAGAGCCATGAGGCCATGTTGCAGCTGTACAAAACTCTGGTGCGGCCGCACTTGGAGTATTGCGTACAGTTCTGGTCGCCACATTATAGGAAGGATGTGGAAGCATTGGAAAGGATGCAGAGGAGATTTACCAGGATGTTGCCTGGTATGGAGGGAAGGTCTTATGAGGAAAGGCTGAGGGACTTGAGGCTGTTTTTGTTAGAGAGAAGAAGGTTAAGAGGTGACTTAATAGAGACATACAAGATGATCAGAGGATTAGATAGGGTGGAGAGCAAGTGCCTTTTTCCTCGGATGGTGATGGCTAGCACGAGGGGACATAGCTTTAAATTAAGGGGTGATAGATATAGGACAGATGTCAGAGGTAGGTTCTTTACTCAGAGAGTAGTAAGGGCGTGGAATGCCCTGCCTGCAACAGTAGTAGACTCGCCAACTTTAAGGGCATTTAAATGGTCATTGGATAAACATATGGATGATAATGGAATAGCGTAGATTAGATGGGCTTCAGATTGGTTTCACAGGTCGGCGCAACATCGAGGG
>NC_063362.1:37502902-37542390 GCF_021869965.1 Rhincodon typus
ATAGGAACAGAGAGGCTGACGTTTCGGTAACCCTAACCCTTTTTCTGATGAAGGGTCTAGACCCGAAACGTCAGCCTCTCTGCTCCTATGATGCTGCTTGGCCTGCTGTGTTCATCCAGCCCTGCACCTTGTTGTCTCGGATTCTCCAGCATCTGCAGTTCCTACTATCTCTGATTCGACTTGGAATATTGTGTTCAGTTCTGGTCGCCTCATTATAAGAAGGATGTGGAAGCTTTAGAGAGGGTGTAGAGGAGATTTACCAGGATGCTGCGTGGACTGGAGGGCAGGTCTTATGAGGAAAAGTTGAGGGAGCTAGGGTTTTTTTCATTGGAGCGAAGAAAGATGAGAGGTGACTTGATAGAGGTGTACAAGATGATGAGAGGCATAGATAGAGTGGATACCCAGAGACTTTTTCCCAGAGTGGAAATGACTATTACGAGGGGGTGTAAATTTAAGGTGATTGGAGGGAGGTATAGGGGAGATGACAGAGGTAGGTTTTTTACACAGAGAGTGGTGGGTGCATGGAATGCACTGCTGCTGGTGGTAGTGGAATCAGATACATTAGAGACATTTAAGCGACTCTTGGATAGGCACATGGAAGATAGTAAAATGTAGGGTATGCAGAGTAGTTTGATCTTAGTAGGATAATAGGTCAGCACAACATCGTGCGCCGGAGGGCCTGTACTGTGTTATATTCTTCTATGTTCTATGTTTACGTTCACTCCATGTAAAAACGTGCCTCATACTTCTCCTTGAAACATTTCTCCTCTCACCTCAAATCTACGCTCCCTATAATTGACATTTTCGCCCTGGGAAAACCATTTAGATGCTCGACAGAGTTAAAGGAGTATGTGCTATTGACACTGGAAAATATTAATACCTGTGTGTATAATAGATATTGGACAGAGTTAGCTGCTGGGCAGTTAATGGCAGTGTACAAAACATTAGTTGGACAGATATAATGGTGGTGTATATAATAGATACTGGACAGAGTTGCTGCAGGACTCTGGACAGAGTTAATGGCAGTGTGCATTATCGGTACTGGGCGACATTAATAGCAGTGTGTATGATAGATACTGGACAGAGTTAATGACAGGATGCATAATAGACAGTGAACAGAGATATGGCAGGCTGTATAATTGATGTTTACGAGAGTTAGCGGTAGCTTGTATAATATTTACTGGCAGAGTTAATAGCACTATGTATTATAGATACTGGGCGGAGTTAATAGCAGTGTGTATAAGAGGTACTGAACAGAGATAATAATGTGGTGTAAAATAGATACTGTGCAGAAATACTGACATTATGCATCATAGATACTGGAGAGGGTTAATGATAATGTCTGCAATCAGTATTGGACAGAGTCAATGGTAGTGCAGATAACAGATATTGGGACAGTGTTAATGGTAATTCATATTATAGATGCTGGACAGAGTTGATGGCAGACTGTAAAAATAGATACTGGACAGAGTTCATGGTATTGTGTTTAATAGATACTGGACAGAGTTAATGGGAGAGAATATCATAGGTAGTGGACAGACATAATGGCAAATATCTAATAAGTGCTGGCCAGATTTAATAGCTGTGTCCAATTGATACTGGACATAATTAATCATAGAATCCCTACAGTATGGAAGCAACCCATTCAGCCCATCGAGTCCATGCCGACTCTCTGAAGAGCATCCCACCCAGACTCACCCTGTCTCTGTAACTCTGCATTTTCTGTGACTAATCTGCCTAGCTTGCACATCCCTGGACACTCTGGGCAGTTTATCATGGCCAATCCCCCTAACCTGCACATCTTTGGACTGTGGGAGAAACCAGAGCACCCCGAGAAAACATACACAGACATGGGGAAAATGTGCAAACTCCACACAGACAGTCGCCCAAGGGTGAAATTGAACCCAGGTCCCTGGTGCTGTGAGGCAGCAATGCTAACCACCAAGCCAATATGCACGCCTGGCAGCGTGTACAGTGGACAGAGTTTTGTCAGGGTGTATCATAGATATTAGATAGCGATAATGGCACAGTGTGTAGTAAATGCTGTGTATAATAGATACTGCACCACAATAAAGATATGGTCTCTAGTTAATGGCAGGATGTGTGATAGATACTCCACAGAATTAATGGCATTGAGTATAATCAATACTGGACTGTTAATGGCAGGGTGTATGATAAGTGCTGGATAGAGTTAATGGCAGTGTGATTAATAGACACTAAGCACATCATGGATACTGGATGGAGTTAGTGGCAATGTGTACACTAGATATCGGACAGAGATAATGATTGTGTTTATAACATACTGGAAAGAGTTAATGGCAAGATGTTTAAAAGACATTGGGCAAAGTTAATAGCAGGTTGTACAATATACTGGGCTGTGATAATGATATAGTCTACAGTAGATACTGGTCAGAATTAATGGCAAGATGTGTAATAGATAATACACAGAGATAATGGCAGTGTGTATAATCAATACTAGATTGTCTTAATGGCAGTGTGTTAAATAGATGCTAAACAGTGTTAATGGAAGACTGTAATAATTGATACTGCACAGGGTTCATGACAGAGCGAGTGGCAGGGTGTACCGTAGATTGTGGACAGTGATAATGGCAAGGTGTCTAATAAATACTGGACAGAGTCAGTGGCAGTATGTCTAACAGATACTGGATGGAATTGATGGCTGTGTGTAAAATAGATTGTGGACAGACTTAATGCCTGGATATATCACAGACAGTGGACAGAGAGAATGGCAGGGTGTATAATTGATGCTGTGCAGAATTAATGGCAGAATCGGTAACAGAGACTGGACATATATAATGGCTGTATGTATAATAGACACTGGACAGAGTTACTGCAATGTGTATTGTAAATACTGCACATAATTAATAACAGTGTATATAATCAATACTGGAGAGAGTTAATGGCAGGGTGTATAATAGATACTAGACAGAATTGTTGGTAGTGTGTAGAACAGAAACTGCACAGACTTAACAGTGTGTAAAATTTATATTGGAGGGAGTTAATAGCAGGGTATAATGGAAACTGGACTGCAATAAAAATATAATCTACAATAGATACTGGTAAAAACTAATGGCAGGATGTACATGAGATAATGGACAGAGATAATGGCAGTATGTATAATAGATACTGGAAAGAGTTAATAGTTGGGTGTGCAATCGAGATTGGACCACAATAATAACATGGTCTACAATAGATACTGGTCAGAGTTAATGGCAGTGTGTGCAATATGCACTGGAGAGAGTTAATAGCAGGTTGTATAATAAATGCTGGATAGAGTTAATGGTGGTGTGTGTGATGGATATTGGACAGCAATAATGATATGGTGCATAATAGATAATGGACAGAGTTAATAGCAGGATTCATAAGAGATGATGCCCAGAAATAATGGAAGTATGTATGATCAATGCAGCACAGAGTGATTGGCAGTTTGTATAGTATTTACTGGACAGAAATAATAAGTGTGTATATTAGATACTGGACAGTATTAATGGCAGGATGTATAATACATAGTGGAGAGAGATAATGGCAGGGTGTATAATTGATACTGTACAGTGATAATTACATGGTCTACGATAGGTAGTGGTCAGAATTAATGGTAGGATGTATAACAGTTAAATGGACAGAGCAATGGCTGTGAGTATAATAAATGTTGTACAGAGTTAATGGCAATGTGTTTAATCAATACTGAACTGCCTTAATGGCAGTGTGTTTAATAGATAGATTTAATGAACATAGGTAATGGCAGACTGCAATAATCGATACTGGACAAAGTTCATGGCATTTTGTTGAATAGATATTGGACAGAGTGAATGGCAGCACGTATGATATATAGTGGATAAAGATAATGTCAGGGTGTATAATAAATATTGGACAGAGTTAATGGTAGTGTGTATAATAAATACTGAGTGGAGATAATGACCATTTGTATAACAGATACTACACACAGTGGCAGTGTGTCTATCTGTACTAGGTGGAGTTAATGGCAGTGTGTATAATAGATACTGGCCAGCTTTACTGGCAGGGCTATAATAAATGCTTGACAGAGTTAATGGCAGGATGTATCATACGTCTTGGCAGAGATAATGGCAGTGTTGATAATAGATTAATTGGCAGTGTGTATAGTAGATACTGGGAGCAGATAAAGGCAATACATAGAATAGATACTACACAGAGTCAATGGCAGTGTATCTATATGTACTGGACAAAGTTAATAGCAGTATGTATAATCAAAACTGGACAGAGATAATGGTGATAAGTATAATAGATACTGGACAGCATTCACATCAGGGTATTGACAAGCAAGGCAGATGAACTCAGGGTATGGATGGGAATATGGGACTGGGATATCATAGCTATGACAGAAATATGGCTGAGGGATGGACAGGACTGGCAGCTCAATATTTCAGGGTACAGATGCTATAGGAAGGATAGAAGAAGCAAGAAAGGAGGGAGAGTGGTGTTTCTGATTGGGGAAAGCATCACAGCAGTACCGAGAGAGGATATTCCTAAGGGATCATCCAGTTAAGCTAAAATGGGTGGAACTGAGAAATAAGAAGGGAGTGATCGCTTTGATAGGATTGTACTATAGCATCCTCATAATAGCAGGAAATTGAGGAGCAAATATGTGGAGAGATGGCAGATATCTGTAAGAATATTGGGATCACAATAGTAAGGGATTTTAACTTTCCAAATTAGACTGCAACTGCCGTAATTTTAAGAGCTTGGATGGGGAGGAATTTGTTAAGTTTACTCGAGAAAACTTTCTCAATCAATATGTAGATGGTCCTACTAGAGAAAGGGCAAATCCTGACCTCTTGTTGGTAAATGAGGCAGGGCAAGTGACTGAGGTGTTAGTGGGGGAGCACTCTGGGACCAGTGACCATAACTCTATCAGTTTTATAGTCATTAGGGTAAAGCATAGTTCTGGTCCACAACTTAAAGATCTAAATTGGGTCAAGGTCAATTTTGATGGTATTAGATAAGAACTTTCAAAACTGGATTGAGGAAAGCTATTTGCAGGCAAAGGGAAGTCTGGCAGGTGGGAGGATTTCAAAGCGAGATTACGAATGTTCGGGGCCAGCATGTTCCTGTTAGTGTAAAGGACAAGGCTGGCAGAAGTAGGGAACACTGGATGACTAGGGATATTGAGGCTTTGGTCAAGAAAACAAATATATCAGGTATAGACAGCTGGGATCAAATGAATCCTTTAAGGAGTAAATGGAGTGTAGGAGAACACTTAATAGGGATTTTGCTTGGGAACCCTGCAGCCCAATGGTATCAATGTGGACTTCTCAAGCTTCAAAATCTCCCCTCCCCCGACCGCATCCCAAAACCAACCCAGCTCGTCCCCGCCTCCCTAACCTGTCCATCCTTCCTCCCACCTATCCACTCCTCCCACCTCAAGTCCCACCCCCACCTCCTATACCAGCCTCATCCAGCCTCCTTGACCTGTCCATCCTCCCTGGACTGACTACCCCCACCCTAACTCCCCACCTACACTCACCTTTACTGGCTCCATCCCCGCCTCTTTGACCTGTCTGTCTCCTCTCCACCTATCTTCTCCTTTATCCATCTTCCATCCGCCTCCCCCTTTCTCCCTCTTTATTTCAGAATCCCCTTTCCCTCCCCCATTTCTGAAGAAGGGTCCAGACCCAAAACGTCAGCTTTCCTGCTCCTCTGATGCTGCTTGGCCTGCTGTGTTCATCCAGCTCTACACCTTGTTATCTCAGATTCTCCAGCATCCGCAGTTCTGGCTATCTCTCACTTAATAGGGATATCAGGAGGGCAAAAAGGGGACATGAGATAGCTTTGGCAGATGGGGTAAAGGAGAATCACTGACGATGGGGATATTTGTGGAGGTTCCTCCATTAGTGTGTTGTTAATTGTCCACTACCATTCATGACTAGATGTGGTAGGACTGCAGAGCTGAGATCTACCTGTTGGTTGTGGGATCACTTAGCTCTGTTTATCACTTGTTGCTTATGCTGTTTGGCTTCTCCAAGTTGACACCTAATTTTTCAGGTAAACCTGGTGTTGTTCCTGGCATGCACTTCTCCACTTTCCATTGAACCAGGATTGATCCCCTGGCTTGATGGATTGGGGGATATTCTGGGCCCTGAAGTTGCAGATTGTGCTGGAGAGCAGTTCTGCTGCATTTAATAATCCATAGCATTTCATGAATGCCCAGTCTTGAATTGTTACGTCTGTTCAAAGTCTGTCCCATTTAGCACAGTGATTGTGCCACTCAACACGATAGCGGGTATTGTTAGTACAAAGGTAGGACTCCGGTCACCATAATGACTGTGTGGTGGTCGCTGTTAGTGATGCTACTGTGGATAGATGCATGTGCAGTTGACAGATTGCTAAGGATGAGGTCAAGTATTTTATTCCCTCTTGTTGGTTCCTTCACCACCTGCCACAGACCCAGTCTAGCAACTATCAAGCCACTTTTGATGGTGGACTTTGAAATTCCCCACTAAAAGTATATTTTGCATTCGTGCCTCTCTCAGCGTTTCATAGATTTTATTTTAATAGAATCCCTGCAGTGTGGAAACAGTCCATTAGGCTCAACAAGTCCACACCGACTCTCCGAAGAGCATCCACGTAGATTCAACCCTTACCCTATCCATGTATTTCCTATCGCTAATCCACCTAACCTGCACATCCCTGGACACTACGGGAAATTTAGCATGGCCAATCCACCTAACCTGCACATCTTTAAATTGTGGGGGGAAACCGGAGCGCCCGGAGGAAACCCACGCAAACACAGGGAGAATGTGCAAACTCCTTATAGCCAGTCACCCGAGGCTGGAATTGAAGCTCAGACCCTAGCACTGTGAGGCAGCAGTGCTAACCACTGAGCCATCATCCAAGTTTTGTTCAACATAGAGTAGTGCTGACTCATCAGCCAAGGGAGGACACTACTTGGTAATCCACAGGAGGTTTCCTTGCACATGTGTAGCCTGAAGCCATGACATTGATGGAATTTGCAGTCACTGTTGAGGACTCCCAGGACAACTCTGTCCTGCCTGGAAACCACTTGCCTTCACCTCTGCTGGGTCTGTCCTCTGTTGCTGGGACGGGAATGGTGATATCTGGGTCATTATTGACAAAATATGATTCAGTGAAAATGACTGTGTCAGCCTGTTGCCTATTTTTGGCACTAGGCCCCAGATGTTAATTAGGAAGACTTTGCAGGGTCAACAGGGCTGTTCTTGTCATTGTCACTTCTGGTTGTCTGGGTTGATGCCAGGATGTCCATCCAGTTTAATTTCTTTGTTGAGAGTTCGTTGTGATTATACGATTGAGTGGCTTGCTTGGCCATTTCTGAAAGTTAAGACTACCTTGCTGAGAGTTTGGAGTCACATGTAGGCCAGGCTATGTAAAGATAGCAGACATCCTTCCCTGAAGGCAACAGTGACCCAGGTGGGTATTTTTTTTTTTGCAACAACTGTTTCAAAGTCATCAATAGATTCTTAGTTCCAGATGTTTTTTATTGAATTCAAATTCCACCATCTGCCTTGGCAGAATTCAAACCCAGTTCCCCCAGAACATGAGCTAATTTCTGGATTCATGGTTGAGCAATAATACCATCACCTCCCTTTTGTATGTGTCTTTACCAAGGAAGAAAACGTCAAACTAGACGTAGTGAAAGAAGAGGTGGTTGAGACAGTGGATAGTTAAACATTGATAAAGAGGAGGTTTTAGATATGTTGGCAGTTCTTGGAATTGATGTCAGCAATACAGAATAGTCTGAGGATAATGAGGAAGTAAGAATAGATATGGCACATGTACTAGCAACAATTTTCCAGTGCTCCTTAGATACGGGAGTGGTGCTAAGGGAGTAGAGAATTACTAATGATACACCATTGTTCAAAATAGTTATAGTTCTAGACTAAATCACCATAATTTACATTATGATCTAGGTAGGGACGATAACTTCTAAATTCCAGTTGGTAAAGTGTGAGATCCAGGGACTTACGAAAAGAATAATAGAAGGCAGCTCACCACCACCTTCTCAAGGGCAACCAGGGATGGCCAGTAAATGCTGGCCAGAGAGTGATGCCAACATTCCATGAATAAAAGAAGAAAATAAAGCAACACAATTTCATGGTTTTAAACAAAGAACGATTAACTTTACTGTACAATGTTAGAACAGTAACACAACTTCCAGTACTTCATTAACTTATTCTACGACCCGAGTAGTATTCTACTACTAACATATGGTAAATATGGATTGAAGAGTGTGATCAAACACCCCTCCCCAATTAGGAGTCAGCAGTTTGGCACTATCAATCACAACCCAAGGTGAGGTAGCACCTGGAGAACGAGGACATGTCAATTTGGTTCAATTTGCATGGTGTCTTAGATGTGCTGTTGTAAACTTGCTGTAAGTTCAAAGTGATTTCCTGAGCCTTAAAAAACAATGATTGTCACAGAATTAAAACTAAAAACCTATTTGCCTCTACATTACAATGCAAGACCCTGGGCTTGAACAATATATTATATACTTTCATCACATACCATCCTAGACTGAATTGTATCAAGTCCCACATAGCCAAGTTTGGACATGGATCAAGAGCAAATTAGCTGTTTGAGAGTTGAGATTCCTGATGCACTCCTGAATCTGGGAAATTCTATCGGACATGGGATCAAAGTGGCATCAGCTACCTGCCTGGTAGAAGTGGGAGGCCAATTATTCCAAATAAGTATCCAATGGGGAAAGTGGGAACCTACTGGGATCTTCCCATTGCCAGAACAGACATTGTGCAAGTACAGAGTCCTGCAGTTCCATTGAGATATCCACCCAATGGCAGGTTGGGAAATGATCAGATCCAGACTCTTGCTATCCTTTGAGATAGCTATGAGGATGAAAGGCCATAGTCACGGCCAACACAATTGATCCTGGGAAATTTCCCCTCCACTTCAGCTGTTCTTGCAATTTCCAATGTAGCTACCAAGTTGCAATTCAGAATTTAAAACCTGACAAAGTAAAATGACTGACCCACCTCTGCAAAAATTGGTTTTCTTAGCTAGTACCTTCCAAACGCTCAACCATTTCCATCTAGAAGGACAAGTGTAACACATACATGGGAACAACTGCAAGTTCTCCTCCAAGGCACTCATCATCCTGGCTTGAAAATACATCAGTTCTTTTAGTGTCATTGGGTCAAAATCCTGGAACTCCTCCCTGATGGCATCGTAGATCTACTTACTGCACAGGGACTGCAGCAGTTCAGGAAGACAGCTCACCACCACCTTCTCAAGGGCAACTAGGGCCACAGAATAAGTGTCTCAGCCATGTTCCACAAGTGGTTTTTAAAAATTCCCAAAAATCTTGTGTTTCCTGCAAAGGTGACAAATTTATGATTCTGTTAAAACACATTTCAGGTGTAAGTACTATACAAATATAATTGAGTGGTGAATTTTTGCCTCTCCTTTTCAAAGCTTAAATATTTCTTGAAATTTAGAAGTGCGACAAAATAAGCAGTTAACTCAACCTGCTGTTTACATTGAGAGAAAACCTGTCACATTTCAAATGTTTATACAGGAGACAAGTGCCCAAGCTGTTCCTTCTCTAAACAGCTCATGTAGAATGAAAGACAGTATTGCTTCATACATCTGCAGGTATTCAACAAAGTTCAAGGAAAAGAGAGACCAAGTGAAGACAGCTTATGTCCCATTCGATTGAATCCTTCCTTCCTAGATATTGCTTTGCGTTTGGCACAGATATGAAGGCACAGCAAATGTTAATAATACCAGTTCTCAGATAATGCCTATAGCTGAAATCTTTTAACAGTTAACCCCCATGATTCACAAACTGACTGTGCAGCTTCCAAGTCTCGTAGTCACAAAGATTGCTCTCCTCAAATACAGATTTTTATTTTGAAAAGACCTTGATTGACAGGTGGGAGATTTATGTTGTTGCTTTGTTGGAAAGCATACAGATAGTCTCAGTGAACATTAGACATGCTCCCACTGAGTGACCTTCTCTGGTAGATGAGGGAATATCTACACATGCATATCCCAGCTAGTTTGTTACTATGTTAACAGGTCCCTTGCATTTAGGTAATATGTTTTGGCATTAGCGATCTTTCATTATGAGTAGAGAAATGGAAGAGTCAGTGAAGAGAAGGAAGAAGAGGATACCCATGTATACACAATCAGACAGATCATTTTTGCCTCAGAAAGAGAGAGTTAACATTGAATAATGTGACACAGCACGTGATATTCTGGTAGAAACAGTATGTCAAATTATCAGAATAATAAACCTAGCTTGGTCAAATTAATAAAATCCCAAGCACCTTCACCAGTGCTTTTCTCGGAGAATTCCCATTGGAGATATCAGCACCTGATAAGTCACCTCTACTCCCAGTTTCAGCGGAAACTATATTGAAGAGCAAACCTCTGCAAATCTAAATCAATTTAAGATGGAACTGCAAAGAAATATTTAAAAGGACAACACTTGATAATCCTCCCTGTCATTTTAGCAGAAAGGTGAAGAAACCCAGGTGCATTTTCCTCTGACAATAAGTCAGTCTTTCTCTCATATTAACAGCATTGCAAAGGATTGAGATCTTGTTGTATCAACCTGAATATATCCTGAACCAACAGAAACCAGGATTATTGTTGAGATTCTTGATAAGACTTTCCTTTCCTTTCACAAATATCAGCAGGGCCCAGTAAAACTATTGATATATTAATTTACATCAATCACAAACTCAGCACAATGTAAAAGTCATGTACGAAAAAATTAACCCTCTTTGCAATGTCTATTACAACCTTGTCATTCATACCCTGGACATATCTGTTATGCACCCTGTACTCTACCTATTTTGTACACTGAGAACATACAATATCTAAAGTACGCACTGTCATTAAACATCTTGTGCAATATTTATCATACACACTGTCATTCACATTTCTCATATCTATCATATACACAGTCATTAAGACCCAGTGCAACATTATAAACACTTGTTAACACCCTGTGGAATATCTGTTATATACTCTGATATTAACAGAGTATCTGTTACATACCCTGCCATTTGCACCATTACATTATCCTACACTGTTATCTACAATGTGAATAATATCTATTATCAACACAATCTGCATTATAGAACATAGAACATTACAGCGCAGTACAGGCCCTTCGGCCCTCGATGTTGCGCCGACCTGTGAAACCAATCTGAAGACCATCTCACCTACACTATTCCATTAGCATCCATATGTTTATCCAATGACCATTTAAATGCCCTTAAAGTTGGCGAGTTTACTACTGTTGCAGGCAGGGCATTCCACGCCCTTACTACTCTCTGAGTAAAGAACCTACCTCCGACATCTGTCCTATATCTATCACCCCTCAATTTAAAGCTATGTCCCCTCGTGCTAGCCATCACCATCCGAGGAAAAAGGCTCTCACTGTCCACCCTATCTAATCCTCTGATCATCTTGTATGTCTCCATTAAGTCATCTCTTAACCTTTTTCTCTCTAACGAAAACAGCCTCAAGTCCCTCAGCCATTCCTCATAAGACCTTCCCTCCATACCAGGCAACATCCTGGTAAATCTCCTCTGCATCCTTTCCAATGCTTCCACATCCTTCCTATAATGCGGCGACCAGAACTGTACGCAATGCTCCAAGTGCGGCCGCACCAGAGTTTTGTACAGCTGCAACATGGCCTCATGGCTCCGAAACTCAATCCCTCTACCAATAAAACCTAACACACCGTACACCTTCTTAACAACCCTATCAACCTGGGTGGCAACTTTCAGGGATCTATGCACATGGACACCAAGATCTCTCTGGTCATCCACACTACCAAGAATCTTACCATTAGCCCAGTACTCTGTATTCCTGTTACTCCTTCCAAAGTGAATCACCTCATACTTTTCCGCATTAAACTCCATTTGCCACCTCTCAGCCCAGCTTTGCAGCTTATCTATGTCCCTCTGTAACCTGCAACATCCTTCTGCACTGTCGACAATTCCACCGACTTTAGTGTCATCCGCAAATTTACTAACCCATCCTTCTACGCCCTCATCCAGGTCATTTATAAAAATGACAAACAGCAGTGGCCCCAAAACAGATCCTTGCGGTACACCACTAGTAACTGAACTCCAGGATGAACATTTCCCATCAACCACCACCCTCTGTCTTCTTACAGCTAGCCAATTTCTGATCCAAACCGCTAAATCACCCTCAATTCCATGCCTCCGTATTTTCTGCAATAGCCTACGGTGGGGAACCTTATCAAGCGCTTTACTGAAATCCATATACACCACATCAACCGCTTTACTCTCATCCACCTGTACATCTTGTCCTTAACAATGTGAACAATATCTGTTATACATATTGTCATTAACAGCCTGTACAATGTCTATTGTAAACACAATAATCTGCACAATATCTATTATACACTACCATTATACCTGCTATTAACTTTGTACACTGTCTATTTCACACCCTATAGTTAACACATTGAACAATATTTATTATACACCCTGCCATTAACACTTTGTGTCGTATCAGTGACACATGGCTTCAATACCACCCGCTGGAATATCTATTGTAAACATTGCCATTAAAACCCCATACAATATTGTTTGTCTATTATATATTTTGGCATTAACATATTGTACAGTATTCATTGTACACAGTGGCATGAATAAGCTGTACAGTTTCCATTATACCCTGCATAAACAGCCTGTATAGTATCTAGTGTCATGTGGCATAGACGCATTGTACAACAAGTATAAAACACTATGTCATTTACGAAAAGTCCTGTATCTACTATGCAGCTTGTTGTTCATATCATGCCTCTAATTCTATCTAATATCTACTATGCATACTGCAATAAATTCTGTTCCATGTCTATTATAACACTACCATTAATACTGTTTATTATTGAGTACACAGACGGCCATTAACACTTTCCAGTAACTGTCTATTATATACATTGCAATTCACTTTGTCCATTATCAATTATACACACTTCCATTGTCTCTGGCCACCAAATATTACACATCCTGCCTTGAACGCTGTCCAGTATTTGTTATGTACCATATCATTATTGCTGTCCAGTTTGCCATTAACCATTTCTGTCTAGTACCGACTGGACGTACCGCCATGAACTCAGTCCAATATCTATTATACAGCTGCCATTGTATTTAGCTACCATTGATTAGACACCTTGCTAATTTCTGTGTGCACTGCCAATGAGACCCTCCACCATTAATACTGTCCAGTCTCTATTCTACATACTGCTATTGTTTCCATCCAGTGTCTATAATATAATCTGCCATTCACTCGACTGTATTGATCATACATACTTCCATTACATGTGGCTACCATCTATTATGCATCCTGTCTCAACTCTGTCCAGTATCTATTATACACCACAACATTATGGCTGCCCCATTTTTATTCTACACCCTGCTATTAACTCTGTCCAGCATCTAGTGTCATAGAGTCATACAGCACTAAAACAGGCCCTTTAGCCCAACTTATCCATGCTGAACAGGTTTCCTAAATTAAACTTGTCCCATTTGCCTGTCTTTGGCCATATACCTCTAAACCTTTCCTATCCATGCACCCTTTCCAGTTTAATAACATCCTTCCTATAGCAGGGTGACCAGAATTATATGCACTACTCCAAATGCGACCCTTACCAATGTCTTGTACAGCTGTGACATGACGTCCCAATGTCTATAGTCAATTCTCTGACCGTTGAAGGCAAGTGTTGCCTACCGTCAAGCCAGTTTTGTATCCAATTGGCTAGCTCTCCTTGGATCCCTTGTAATCTAGCCTTTCTAACCAGTCTACCCTGTCAAAGGCCTTACTAAAGTCTGTCTTCCACTCTGTCTTCATCTATCTTCTTGGCCACCTCTTCAAAAAACTTAATCAAATTTGTGAGGTGCAATTTTCCACATACAAAGCCATGCAGACTATTTTTAATCAGTCCTTGCTTTTACAAGTGCTTGTAGATCCTGTCTGTCAAAATCCCCTATAACAACTTACCCACCAGTGACATTAGGCTCACTAGTCTGTAGTTTCCTGGCTTTTCTTTGCAGTTTTTAAAAAAAATAATGGCGCAGCATTAGCCAACTTCCAGTCTTCCAGCACCTCATACATGGCTGTCAATGATAGGGCACCATAATTTCTTCCCTTGCTTCCCAGAATGTCTGGGGGTACACATGATCATGTCATGGGGACTTATCTAGCTTTATGCGTTTTAAGACTTCAGGTACCTCCTATTTTGTAATGTCGACTCTTTTCAAGACATCACTGTCTACTTCCTCAAGTTCCCTAGCTTCCATTTCTTTTTTCCACAGTAATAACTGACATGAAATATTCATTTAGCATCTCACCTATCTGCTGTGGCCCCACGCATAGATGGCCTTGTTGATCTTTAATAGGTCCTATTCTCTCCCTAGTTATTCTTTTGCCCTTTAATGTACTTAGAGTCATAGAGTCATACAGCATGGAAACAGACCCTTTGGTCCAACCAATCCATGCCGAATATAATCACAAACTAAACTAGTCCCACCTGCCTGCTTCTGACCCATATCCCTCCGAACCTTTCCTATTCATGTACTTATCCAAATGTCTTTTAAACATTATTTAAATTGTACCCTCATCCACCACATCCTCAAGACGCTCATTCCACGTGCGAACCACCCTCTGTGTAAAACATTTGCCCCCATTCTTTTTTAAATCTCTCTCCTCTCACCTTAAAAATGTGCCCACTAGTCTTGAAATCCCTCATCCTAGGCAAAGGACAACTACCATTAACACTATCTATACCTCTTATTATTTTATAAACGTCTATAAGGTGTCCTCTCAACCTCCTACACTCCAGTGAAAGAAATTCCAGCACATCCAGTCATACTTTATAACTCAAACCTTCCATACCCAGCAATATCCTGGTAAATCTCTTCTGAACCCTGTCCAGTTTAGTAATATCCTTCTTATAACAGGGTGACCAGAACTGGACACGGTATTCCAGAAGAGGCCACCCCAATGTCTTGTACAGCTTCAACGTAACTTCCCGACTCCGATACTCAAGGGACTAAGCAATTAAGGCAAGCATACCAAACGCCTTTTTAACAACCCTGTCTATATGTGATGCAAACTTCAATAAATTATGTACCTGAACCCCTAGGCCATATTTCATCTTCTTCCCCCCTATTGTTTTTTTCAGTTATTGTCTGCTGGTTTTTGAAAGCTTCCCAGTCCTCTGGCTTTCCAGTAATCTTCATGACATTGTATGCTTTTTCTTTTGCTTTTGTATTGTCTCTGACTTCTCTTGTCAGCCATGATTGCCTCATCCTCCTCTTAGTATTTTTCTTTTCCCTTGGGATGAATTTCTCCTGTGCCTCCTGAATTACCCCAGAAACTCCTGTCATTGCTGCTCCGTTGTGTTCCTTGCTCGGCTCCACTTACAATCAACTCTGGCCAGTTTCTTCCTCATGTCTTTGTAGTTACCATTATTCAATGTAATCTGGTTATATCTGATTCCAGCTTTTCTCTCTCAAACTGCAGGGTAAATTCTATCATAAGATGATCGCTGCCCCCTAAGGATCCCTTTGCCTTAAGCTTCCTAATTAAGTCTGCCTCATTAAACATTACCAAATCTAGAATTGCCTGTTCCCTAGTGGGCTGTACCACAAGCTGCTCCAAAAACAAACATTACACAGATATTCCACAAATTCCTTTTCTTGGCATCCACTGCCAATCTGATTTCCCAGTCCACCTGCTTGTTGAAGTCCCCCAATTATTGTAATAGTACCTTTCTACATGCCTTTTCTATGTCCTATTTTCTTCCCCACATCATGACTACTGCTGAGAGACCTACATTTAATTCCCATCAGGAGTTTTCCTTTGCAGTTCCTCAAATCCAACCTCTCAGATTCTATGCCTTCCCACTCCATACCACTTCATGCTATCGATTTAATTTCATTTCTTGCTAACAAGG
This sequence comes from Rhincodon typus, assembly GCF_021869965.1. Classification (NCBI taxonomy): domain Eukaryota; kingdom Metazoa; phylum Chordata; class Chondrichthyes; order Orectolobiformes; family Rhincodontidae; genus Rhincodon; species Rhincodon typus. Next base: position 37,518,903 of record NC_063362.1, read on the forward strand.
CAACCCCTCTCTCTCTGCCATCTGCCCATCCTTTTGATAGGATACGTACCATTGGATGTTTGATTCTAAGCCCTGATGTCCTTGCAGCCAGAGTCTTTGTGATACCCACAACATCATACCTGCCAATTTCAATCTGTGCTACAACCTCTTTATTCATATACTGTGTGCGTTTAAGTACAATACTGTCAGTCCTGCATTGTCTGGCCCCTTCTCATAGTTGTCTGCTGTGTCTGAAATTAAATTCCTGACCCTTGCCATAGTCTCTGTCCTATTACTTGCTTTAGAAACTTGAATAATCTTTGGTGATCCCTCCCCCATTTAACTTTTCCCACAATGTCTGTACAGCTGGAATCCCCATCAATTCCAACACTCCCCCCACCTCCGCACCACACACCCACCATCCATTAAGTTCGAGGCCCTATCCACAGCACTAGTTAGGCAATTCACCAGGACTTTTGTCGCAGGTGGAGCCAGCCTTCTGCAACGGCTCCCCCCTTCCCCAGTACGGGTCCCAATGTCCCATAAATTCAAACCCATTCCTCCCACCCCAATCCTTAAGCTACACATTAACCTCTTTAATCTTATTGGTCCTGTGCCAATTTGCTTGTGGCTGAGGTAGTAAACCTTTTGGGTTCTGCTATTTAACTTTGCCCCAGGCTGCTCAAATTGCCTCAGCAGAACCTCTTTCCTCTTTCCACCTGTATCATCAGTACCTACATAGATCATGACAAGTGGATCTTTCCTCTCCCATGCTTCTTCATCCCAGATGAGATATCTTGAACCCAGATACCACTCTCAATTCTGGCCACAGACAATAGTGTCTAGTCCCCTGACTATATTATCCCCGATTACAAATACACTTCCCTTTTCTTCTCTCACTTGAATGGCTCCCTGTACTCTGGTTCCAAGGTTAGTTTGTTTATCCTCCCGACAGCCCCCATTCCTTCTGGGTCTCTCTACCTCACATTCTCCTGTCCCTGACCACTGACTGAATTTAAGGTAGTTAATCTCAGGGGTGTGACTGCCTCCTGAAACATAACGTCCAGGTAACTCTCCTCTCCCTGATATGTCAGTGTTTGAAGCTCAGACTCTAGCTCATCAATTCTGAACCAGAGTTCTTCTAGCAACCAACAGTTATCATAGATGTGGTCACTGTGAACCACAATGTGATCCATCAGCTGTAGGTACAACACATTGCCTGGCCTTGCATCTCTATTTTATTTATTTCATTCCTAATTTGATTTTGAAAAAAATTCCTACTGGTCTTTTAGTTTGTAACCTGTAAATATTCTCTCTGTTTACCTTTAATCTGTAGATAGCCTGTAATTGATAGTCAAATTGGTCGCTGTCATTAACCAATAAAAATATGGTTTATCTGTGATGTGTCTCTTATTGTGCTGGGGTGTAAACTTCCTGCACTTAACCATCTATTTACCCATTAACAGAATGCAAAAAGCAATGCCTGGTGCATTCAGATGTAAGTGAACTTTTAACAGCATGAAAAGTAATAATTTCTGTGAAATAGCCTCTCTAGCCCGAATTTTACAAATGTAGAGTTTCATTCCTTCAGAACATTGTCATGTTGGACTAAGTTTTTGCCATTTCTCTCTCTTTCTCCCATTCCATCTTTCTTTCCAAATCTTTAAGTTTGCATGATGTCAATCTAATCCAACTTTCTTGGTTTAGCTTTGCATTTCTCAGTGAGGATTCTTCAATTCAGTTTGAAGAGTAATACTGTTCGTTGACAAGTGACAGAATGGCTTCCTTCCATTTGATTGATTGATTCATTGATTCACTGTTGTCACATCTACTGAGTTACAGTGAAAAGTGTTGTTTTGTGTGCTATACAAGCAGATCATACCATACAAAGTGCATCACGGTAGAAGAACAGAGTGCAGAATACAGTGTTGCAGCCGCGGAGAAAGTGCAGAGAGAGAGATCAGAATTAACATTTGAGAGGTCCGTTTAAAAGGCTGATAACAGGGAAGAAGCTGTTCTTGAATCTATTCATATGTGTATTCAAACTTCATATCTTCTGCCTGATGGAAGAGGGTGGAAGAGAGTATAAGCGGGGTTATTGATTATGTTGGTTGCTTTCCTGAGGCAGTGGGAACCATAAATGGAGTCAGTTGTCCTGGATCAGCTGCCAGATGACAAAATGGCTCCACTAAAATCCAACAATGAATTCATTCCTTCACTACTGACACTAACATGTAAGGCATTGTTCATTTACCTGGCACTGGCATTTTAGGAGGCATCTCATTTAAGAGGCATCTTGACAGATACATGAATAGCTAACGTCCTCTCCACAGAGCTGAGCTTTCACCATTTAACAAGGAACAAAAAAGATTCCAAGCACATTTTCATCTCATGGCTGAGGTTTTGCAAATCTGTTAAAATCATGCCAAGTTTGAAAGTTCGTGAGGAAAATGGAAAGACTCCTGAAGAGCTGGAATATTTTAAGAATGAATGAATACATGACTGGGCAGGGAATAGAGGGGCATGGATCGTGTAAAGGCGAAAGAATTTTAGTTTAGGAAGGTGTCATGTGTCTACGCAGTTTGGTGCACTGATGAGCTTGTTCCTGTACTGCACTGTTCTTTTTTCTTTGTTTTTGTCCTCAGTGAGAATGTTTTGAGCTACATTGAATGCAAATTACAGAAACACATAATTGACCCAAAAATCCTATGTAGGCGTTTTAAGTTTCATTTGCTGGTGTAGGGTTTGCAGTGCAATTTGCAAGACACAATGAACTGCATGAGGAACATGGGTGCAGAGGCAGGCTAGTAAGAGGACTTGTCTCAGTTCTGCAACACTGTATGCAACACTGCTCGCTACTCGTTTAAAGGTTCCCCAAACCTCACCCCTCACCTCTCTCACCCTTCTACCCAGCCCCAGTGGCAGTTCATTCCACCTCGGTAACTCCATATATCCTTCATACCTTAAAATGAACCTTTTATCATCTAATAGAACACAGAACAGTACAGCACAGGTATAGGCCCTTCAGCCCACAATGTTGTGCTGAATATGATGCCAAATTAAGCTAATCCCTTCTGCTGCCTTGGTCCATATCCCTCCATTCCTTGCATATTCGTGTGCTTATCTAAAAGTCCCTTAAACGTCCCCATCATATCAGCCTTCACCACTACCCCAAGCAGCACATTCTAGACCCCTACCACTCTCTGTGTAAAAGACTTGTCCCTCACATCCCCTTTGAACTTTCTCGTCTCACCTTAAATGTGTGCCCCCTGGTATTAGACATTTAACTACAGGAAAGACATTTTGACCATCAACCCTATCTATGGAAGACTATCTAGTCTCCCGTCAGCCTCCGCTACTCCAGAGAAAACAACCTGAGTTTTTGTAGCCTCTCCTTATAGCTCATGCCCTCTATTCCAGGCAGCATCCTGATAAACCACTTCTGCGCCCTCTCCAAAGCCTACATATCCTATGGAGTGGTGACCAGATTTGAATGCATTACTCTAAGTATGGGCTAACCAAAGTCTTATAAAGCTACAACATGACATCCTGACTCTTGTACTCAATTCCCGACTAGTAAAGACAAGCATGCCATATACCTTCTTTACTACCCTATCTTTTTGCATGGCCACTTTCAGGGAGCCAAGGACTTGCAACCCAAGATCCCTCTGCACATCAATACTGTTCAGGGTCCTGCCATTAACTATATACTTTTCCTTAACATTTGATCTCCCAAAGTGCAGCACTTAGCTGGATTAAACTCTATCTGCCATTTCTCCACCCATGTTTGCAACTGATCTATATCCCATGTATCCTTTAACAACCTTCTACACTGTCCACAACTCCACTGATCTTTGTACCGTCGGAAAACTTACTAACCTACCCATCTACATTTTCATCCAAGTCATTTATATATATCACAAACCGCCGAGATCCCACTAATCATGGACTTGCAGCCAGAAAAATATCCTTCCAACTCTATGCTCTTCCTTCTACAGGGCAAGCAAATTCTGAACCAACATGGCCAAGTCACTGTGGATCCCATGTGTCTTAATCTTCTGGATGAGCCTACCGTAAGGGACCTTGCCGAAAGCCTTACTAAAATCCATGTAGACAACATCCACTGCTCTACCCTCATTGAACACCTTTGTCATCCCCTCAAAAAATTCAATCAAGTTAATAAGACATGACCTGCCTCACACAAAGCCGTGCTGACTGTCCCTACTTCGGCCATGCTTTTCCAAATGTACATAAATCCTATCCCTAAGAATTCTCTCCAATAGCTTTCCAGCCACCGATGTGAGACTCATCAGTCTTTAGTTTCCTGGATTATCCCTATTTCCTTTCTTGAACAGAGGAACAACATGAGCTACTCGCCAGTCTTCTGGGCCCTCTCCATTGGCTAGCAGGGATACAAAGATCTTGGTCAAGGGCCCAGCAATCTCCTCTCTGGCCCTGGGGATCTACCCACGTTAATGCTCTTCAAGAAACTCAACACCACCTTTTTCTTGACCTTAAATTGCCCTAGCATATCAGCTATTCTGTTCGATTATATTAGCATATAGGGAGAGGCAATAGCCTAGTGGTATTATCACTGGACTGTTAATTCAGAGACCCAGGTAATGTTCTGGGGACCTGGGTTCGAATTCCAGCACCGCAGGTGTTGGAATTTGAATTCAATAAACAAAATCTGGAATTAAGATTTAATTAATGATGACCCTGAATCCATTGTTGATTATTAGAAAAACTCAGCTGGTTCACTCATGCCCTTTACGGAAGGAAACTGCCATCCTTACATGGTCTGGCCTACATGTGATTTCAGACCCACAGCAATATGGTTGACACTTAACTGCCCTCTGGGCAATTAGGGATGGGCAATAAACGCTGGCCTACCAGCGTTGCACTCATCCAGTGAATGAAGAAAAAATAATTCGCATGCTCCACACATATCTCACTATCCTCCATAGCCTTCTCCTGGGCGAATACATAAAAGCATCGATGTTATTGATTCTGAGAAAAAAAGCATTCTGGCACGTGAAAGAAATCTTATACTATTTGTAATCCTATGAGGTTATGTCAACAAGCTAGAAACCACAACAAAGGCACAAGCTGTTACTACACTTCTTGAAATTATCATTCATTCATTTGTACAAATTTAGCTGAAATCCACTGAAACTCACTTAAGCATTGCTAATGGCCACAGGTGTACAAATAGACTTCTGTTTGGCAGGGAAACAATCAATCAATATCAGGAAGCACATGGTTTGACTATTTTCAAGTGTCAAAAATTGGCTTTTTTAATCAACTAGAGGCATTTAAATCACAGTAGGAAAGATGATAGCGCAGGCTGACAGATAATTTGGTACATGTTTTCACTGCATTAGGATGCTTTCTTCATTGGAAAGACACTGTAATGCATGTAAACAAATACAAGGCGTTGATCAGTATGAGGTTCAACTCACCTGCAAACAGTAGTCCACAAGATGAAGTATTGCATTAAAAACACATCTACATTATAGTACAGCACTTTGTACTGAATTTGAAGATGTAAAAAAACTTAGAATGTTTCACATCTTCAGGAGGCTTTCTATTTTCCTCATGAACTTTCAAACTTGGCATAATTTTAATGGATTTGCAAAACCTCACCCACTAGACAAAATGGTGCTTGGGATCTTTTTTGTTGCTCATTAAATGGTGAAAGCTGACCTCAGTAGTTGTTCCTGAACCCTTAACGGACCAGAGGAATATGGTGCCGGGTCAGGAATGTGGAAGAAAATTAGATTTTGTCCAAGTAAACCCCTAGGTGTGACTATTTATGGACTGAAATGCACCTCCAAGCTTTGACAAAAATTCAGCCCCTGGCATAGACTTATGATGTACATCATTTTTAAATAGCTTTGTGATATTTGCAAAGTTAAAACTGCTAGTAAATGCTGCAATCTGATTTGAATTAACTAATTTGAATTACATTCCCAGTTTATTTTCTGTTGAGTCTTCAAGTGCACAAATACAGACACTGCTTGACTCCAGTGGAAGTGAAAGATTGTAGCTGCAATTTTGACTATTTTCATTTGGCTTTCATGCAGGATGCCACCAACACTGACATCTGCATTCAATCCAGCATTAATAGAGGAGGCATTTTGAAGAACATGCAATTAAATATTTTATTTAAACAAAAACTACAGTATGAGATTTGGCCATTTGGCAGTTTAAACCCTATGGCTATACAGGCCCACAATGAAAGTATTGTCTCTATAAATTACTCCATAGCATTTAGACTGATTTTTCAGCTTTAATTCAATGCTTATGTAAACTCAGAGATTTAATTGAACATTTGAAACTGGTAGAACTGCGCTAATGAATGTGAAAAGCCCTGTCATTCTGTCCTGTTCCTTCTATACTTTAGTTTCATTCCTTTCTATATTCTGCTTCTATTCTGTGACAGACCTGATCCAGACTGAAAAAAAAATTATGGATTGGATTCTATTTTCAAGCAGCACCTTGAATTTTATCAGCCTTGCATTACAAAGCCTGATTGTAAAAAAGGGAAGTGAAGTCAGCAGTAATGTTTCCTGCAGAGATTTCCACCTTTAAAGTGAAATGCAGTAAATACAATCCAACTTTAATTAAGCCAAAACTCTCTGACACTTGGCAGAATAATTGAACTGACAAGCCTGGCTCGGAGATGTTCAGGCGCACTGACATAGAGTCAGATTGCACTGTAGCTTATTTTGATTCTGAAACCTCGTGCAATGATTCCAACATTTTTTAAAAATTGTTTTTATAGTAGATTAGCCATTTAGTATCCTTGGCTTAGGTTTAATATTTTGCATTAATGTGTCAAATGTTAGTATTCTGGCCCTGCATGCATTACTATGTAATGTAACTATGGCAAATCCATAAGAGCTTAATATTGGATTTCTTCTTTCTGTACAAATTCCAAGCTGCGATGAATTGACAAAGAAATGAGATACTAAAAACGATGAAGTTGGTGGCTGTCTTGTACAGAGGTGTTAAAGATCTGGAAACAATTTCTTTTCAAGACTTTTATCACTGTTTACAGTTTGCCCATCAGTTGTTTACAGTCGGTCATTTGATAATGTGAAACTCAGCCATTTACTTCAGGATGATTCAAGATTAGTCCACAAAATGAAAAATGACCTCACCAGGACTGTGAACTTGTCACTGGAGGATACAGTGATATGATGATAATGACACTGAATTGGCCATTCAGAAGCCCAGACTAATGTTTTAGATCATGGGTTCAGACTCCACTGTAGCGACTTGTGGAATTTAAATTAATAACTCTGGAAAATAAAGCAATGGTGACACTGTCATCAATTGCTGTAAAAACCCACCTAGTTCATGAATGTTCTTTACAGAAAGAAATTTGCCTTCTGGTCTGGCCTGCATGACTCCAGACTCTCAGCAATGTAGTTGATTCACAACAGCCCTCTGAAGTGACCAAGCAAATCACTCAGCTCAAGCATAGTTAGAGATGGGCACCAAATGGTGGTCTTGCCAGTGATGCTCACTTTCAAAAAAATAATAAATAAAATTACACATACTACTTCATTTGGAATTGTGGGCCTAGGAAGGGAAAAGCCAACTGCTCCTGACTGGTGCCTAAAGAGTCCTTTGCAAAATTTGACATCGGTTGAGAATCTTCAATGAATTGCTGAAGGACAGCCATTTATTTGAGAACTACTGTTGAGCTGACCACGGCTAGTATTTCAGATCTCCATTTGGCTGGAATGGCCTGCTTCAGAGATTTCTGATTCTCTGTAACATGAGGTAGTAAAATATCCCATTTAGGTCAGGGTTTTGTTTGTATACCTCTTTCTACATTAAATAATGTTGAATGCATTTTACAACTGGCTCCCTCTTGATAGGGTTCTGCATTTTTGTGGTGTTTGTTGTGTTTACTAACCAACATTGTGTCCAATTAAGCAGATGATGAGAAACTCAAACCAAGATGACAATAAGCATCATATCAAACATAAGCTTATGTTCTGTAATCACATCTTCATTGATTTGGCTGGTTGTATTCTGCAGTTGACGTTTTCCATCGGTGATGACTCATTGCTCAGAGTTGTAATCCCATTAATGCAAGGTGGGAATCAAGTATAGAAGAAAAATCTACCAAATGAAAGACCAACAAATGTTTGTCTGTAAATTGCTGAATACAGAATTACAGTATTCTGATTCATTTCTGGGACACACAGCCTCTGGGTTTTATGTACACCAAAAAGCCGGCAGAATGGCCTTCTGACTGTGTGAAACCATAGACGTTTCAAATTGGTTTGATCAAAAGACCGCTTTTAATAATGTGTTTGTGCATAGGGAGTATTCCCTATTCCATACAGAAGAGGAAACATGAACTAAAGCAATTTGTTGCCGTGTACAAGTAACAGGGTATAGTCAGACTTAGACTCCCTACAGTGTGGAAACAGACCCTTCAGCCCGACAAGTCTCACATCGATTCTCAGAGCATCCCACCCATCCCCCTATAACCCACCAAATCTACACACCCCTGGACACTATGGGCAATTTAGTATTGCCAATCCACCTAGCCTGCATATCTTTGGATTGTGGGAGGAAACCCATGCAGACACAGAGAGAACGCGCAAACTCCACACAGACAGTCACCTGAGGGTGGAATTGAACCTGGGCTCCTGGTGCTGTGAGGCAGCAATGCTAACCACTGAGCCACCATGCCACCCCATGGTTTTATTCTGCGCACTGACAGGTCACAAGCACCACATATGATCTATAAGCCAAGCCTCTACAGGGGGTGCATTTAGGACTAGACGGTTATGTTCTGTTAAACAATAGAAGCTCACTGGAAAAGATCCATCAATTCTGAAAAGTGGAACTTTACATTTGTGTTGCTGCTGAAATATTTATTTAATATTCTCTCTTCCTTATTGGGTGTTTGATTGTCAAAATGCCCACTCAATGAGAAGAGTCAATTTCCATTCATTCGGTATCATCAAGCAAATCGCTCTATTCCTTTAAATGTCAATTGTTTGCAAAGAATTTGAGGTGGGGTAACCTCAGGGCCAACACAAGATCACTGTAGCTGTGTAGATGATTAGGACTTTGTCAGAAAGAGCACATTCTCCTAACTTAATAAGAACACTTCAGTATGAGGTTCCCTGAACTATTAGGAGGTCTGTAAAAGGCTCCAGGAGCAAATGAAAGGTTAGTGGGATTGGCAGATGCAGATCAGTGAGGGTGGCTGTATTGTGTAGGGGAACAAGCTTTCAGAGTCTTGCTCCTTCTTCAGGTGTCAGTGAGAAAGGTGGCATCAGGCTCCAAATTTATAAGTAAAAGATCAAAGGGTCATGAACTAACGCAAATGTATTGAACAAACCTAAGATGGCTGTTAACTCTTTAATCGGTTTCAAAGAATTAATATGCAAATCCCAGAATTTCTTTCAGGTCACTGCCCCCAGATAACTAAAGGCTTTACCTGTTCCCTCAGTGTACCAGAAGTGACAGGTCAGACAGTGCATTTTAGGTGTGAGGCCTTGTTTACAATCTGGCTTTGTGTTAACTTGGAGTCAGACTGGTTTTATTTCCAATGTAGGAATTTATAAAATGCCACATTGGCTGTCGACAGATTGTGTGCTTTTTGAACAAAATAGAATATATCTGCAATTACAAATCTGCAAATGCAAATTAAAAACATTTTTAATAAACCATCCCCTAAGGACAAGGTTTACATGTACACAGGATTTGTTTAGATGAGGAGGAACGTGACAGACACCTGAAGGTGCTGAAGGACACCCTGATAAGAATGGGATATGATGCTCAACTCATCGATTGCCAGTTTTGATGTGCTACAGCAAATAACCATAATGACCTCCTCAGAAGGTAGGCACGGCATACGACCGATTGGGTACCCTTCGTCATCCAGTACTTCCCAGGAGCGAAGAAACTACGCCATGTTCTTCGCAGCCTTCAACACATTATTAATGACGATGAGCACCTCGCCAAGATCTTCCCCACACCTCCACTTCTCGCCTTCAAACAACCACACCAAACCTTAAACAGACCATTGTTCACAGCAAACTACCCAGCCTTCAGGGCAACATCGACCACAACACAATACAACCCTGTCATGGCAACCTCTGCAAGACTCGTCAGCACATCAACATGGACACTACCCTCACATGTGGGAAGACCACCCACCACATGCATGGCAGATACTCATGTGACTCGGCCATCATTGTCTATCTCATATGCTGCAGGCAAGGATGTCCTGAGGAACGATATATTGGCAAAATCATGCAGACACAATAACAGATGATGAATGGAGACCGCGTAACAATTGTCAGACAGGGATGTTCCCTCCCAGTGGGATACACTTCAGCGATTAAGGACATTCCGCTTCGGAGCTTTGGCTAAATGTCTTCCATGGCGGGCTTCGGGAAACATAACAACGCAGAGTCGGCGAACAGAGGCTGATAGCTAAGATCGGTACTCATGAGGATGGCCTCAACTGGGGTCTTGGGTTCATGTCGCACTAGAGATGACTTCACCACACTATACGCTCTCATACACAGATCTTCTCTCCTATTCTCTGTCAAGCACACACACTCTCTCTCTCTTTCTCTCTCTCTCTCTCTCACACTCACACACACATTCACACACACACTGTCTGGCACATATGTGCGCAGACACACACGCATGCGTGCACACACACACTCAAACACACACACACACAAACACACAAGTCTATGCGGTGAATTTGTAATTGCAAATACATTCTATTTTGTTCAAAAAGCACACAATTTGTAGACAGTCAATGTGGCATTTTATAAATTCTTAAATAAAACCAGTCTGACTCCAAGTTAATACAAAGCCAGGTCGTAAACAAGGCCTCACACCTAAAATGCATTGTCTGACCTGAGACGTCACCTCTGAAATACTGGTAAAACTTTTAGTTATGTGGGGGCAGTGACTTGAAAGAAATTCTGGGATTTGCATATTAATCCATTCCAACTGATTAAAGATTTAACAGCCATCTTAGGTTAGTTCAACACATTTGCGTCAGTTCTATGATCCTTTGATCCTTTACTTATGAATTATGTGTCTGGTGCCACCTCTTTCACTGACACCTGAAGGAGGAGCAAGACTCTGAAAGCTTGTGTTTTCAAATAAACCTGTTGCATCATAACCTGCTGTTATTTGATCTTTGACCTTGTCCACCCCAGTCCAATGCCGGCACCTCCATTTCATTGGAAGGGAAGAAAGAGGAACTGGAGGTTTCATTCGATGGCAGGTGATGGAGGATCAGTGTATGACCTTTGGTGAATGGGGAAAGTTGGTGTCTCTCAGTAGCTGAGTGTATTTATTGTAGATTGTGGGGGTGGCTTTTGTAGCAGATTCACCTGGTAGAAGGCTGACAGAGGTTGATGCTTTTTGGATGTTTCACACTAATATAATATGCAGTAAAAACAGGCAAGATCGATGCCCACACACCCCACTGAATTCCCACTGGCCAAAATTCTTTTATAAAACAGTGGACCACTTCCACAGCAAACACTGAAAGCTGATTTTTCAGATAGATGCTCAGAAAGTATAACATTATGAGAGGCATGGATAGCATGGATAGTCGGAATCTTTTTCCTTGGGTGAAAATGTCAAATATTAGGGGGCATATGTTTAAGGTGAGAAGGAAAAGTTTAAAGGAGATGTAAAAGGGAAATCCTTTCACACAGAGTGTTAGGTGCCTGGTACACACTGCCACGGGAGGTGTAGAAACAGATACAATAGCAGTGTTTTAAGAGGCATTAGACAGACACATGAACAGGCATGGAATAAAAGGATATAGACCATGTGCTGGCAGATGGGATTAGTTTAGAATGGCATTATGGTTGGTGCAGAAATGGTGGGTCAAATGGCCTGTTCCTTGTGATGTACTGATCTATGTTATAAAGGGAGGTTGAGGAGTGAACAGAAAGAAATCTTCAAAATTATTAAACGATTTGATAGGATACCGTGAGACTGCTTTTCCTTGTGGGGAGCAGCACAACTAGAGGCCATCAATAAAAATAGTTACAAAGAAATCAATAAGGAATTCAGATGGAACTTCTATATGAGTATACATACAATATTTGGATTTCCAGAAGGTGTTTGATAAAATAGCACACATTAGGGTACTTAATAAGAGCCCATGTGTTGGGGGTTACAGAATTGGCTAACTAATAGACAACAGAGAGTTGGGATAATGGGAAGGCATTTTCAGGATGGCAGCCTGTAATTAGTAGAGTGTCACAAGGATCAGTGCTGGGGCCATGATTAGTTAAAATATATAGGAATGAGCTAGATGAGGAAAGTGAATGTGCCTTAGTCAAGTTTGCAGATGACACGATAATAGGTGGGAAGACAAATGGTGAGGATGAGACAAAGAATATGCAGAGGGATGTAAACAGGATTAGTGAGTGAGCAAGCTTGGCAAGTGGACTTTAATATGGAAAATGTGAGGTTATGCAGTTTGCAAGAAGAATAGAGGAGCTGAGTATTGAAATGGAGATAGACTATAGAAAGCTACAGAACAGAGGGATTTGACAATCCTTGTGCATAAATCACAAAAAGCTAGCATCCCAGTTCAGTATGTAATAGGTTTACTAGGTTTATCCCAGGCAATGAAAGGACTGTTTTATGAGAAGAGGTTGAATTGGATGAGCCTGTTGAATGTAGCAGAACAAGAAGTGACCTTATTGAAACATACAAAATTCTTAGAAGACTTGACAAGGTAGGTGTGGAAAGCTTGTTTTCCCATGTGGTAGGGTCTTGGACCGAGGGCATACTCTCGGTAAGGAATTGCCTATTTAAGACAATGATGAAGAGGAATTTCTTTTTGTGTAATCTGTGGAATTCTTTACTACAGAGGGCTGTCAAGGCTGACTCGTTATATATATTCAAGGCTGAGATAGACAGATTTTTAATTGGTAAAGGAATTAAGGGAAAAGGCAGAAAAACAAAGATAATCAGATCAGACATTGTCTCAGTAAATGGCAAAGCAGACTCGATGGGCTGAGTGGCCCTCTTCTGCTCCTATGTCTCATGCTGTTATGTGGACAGTGGTGAAAATGTAGAAATCACTGCCGCAGTTGAACCAAATAGTACAGATGCATTTAAGGGGAATCTGGCTAGGTAGATGAAGGAGTTGAAATAGAGCATTGTGCCTATATATTTAGGAGATGTAAGATGGTAGGAGGCTGGCAACCTATTCAGTCCATGCTAGCTCTCTGTAGAGCACTGGCATTGGTTCTTTTCAACTATTTTATCCCCCTTTTGTCTTTCAAATCTTGTAAAATGTATTCAGTCTTTGCCTCTATGATGACATCTCTCTCCTACAAGATAAAGTCTTCCCTTATCAGTACTGCCACCCACCTCCCTTGTTTCTATCTCTGTATGTTGAGAATACTTTGTGGTAAAGAATATGGATTGCCATTGTTAGGCTATAGTTCCATTATTATGACTACTTATATTCTCCATGGTTGCACGTGTTTGTAGTCACCAACCTCACTTCATAGAATTTGGTCAACTTCTTTCTATAGTACTATCCAACACCATTATTTTTTATGCATTCTATTCCTCTTTTCTACTTCAGTGTGCTTGAGATTTAGAAGAGTGAGAGGTGATCTAATTGATAAATTTGAGATTTAGTTGGGATTTGACAGGATCACTGCTCAAAGAATGTTTCCCCTTGTGGGAAAATCTAGAACAAAGATGCACAATTTAAAAATGGGGAAGCCCCATTTAAGGCTGATATAAGGAGGAATTAATTCTTTCACAGGGGTGGCTAGTCTTTGGAATTTCTGTCCACAGCAAGCAGAGGAAGCTGGGTCATTGGATATGTTCAAGACTGAGTAGATTTTAAATCAACAAGTAAGTCAAAGATATGAGGCAGTGAGGAGCATGGAAATAAGATGATCAGATTAGTCATGATTTTATTGAATAGAGGTCCAGCCCCAGTGGACTGAATAGCTAGCTTCTGCCGATTCTTATGGTCTTATGATCTGTGTCGGTGGTAATATTCCTGCCAATTTAGCTTAAATTCTTCTGAACTATGCTAGTGAATGTCACTGCAAGAACTCTAGTTCTGGTCCAGTTGAGGTCTAACTCATGCCTTTGAAGGCTCACTGGTCTGTAGTTTCCTAGCTTTTCCTTTGCAGCCTTTATTAAATAATGGCACAACATTAATTACCCTCCAGTTTCCTGGCACCTTATTCGTGGCTGTTGATGAAACAAATACCTCTGCAATTTGGCCCTGCAATTTGTTTCCTAGTTTCTCACAATGTCCAGGGATACATTTGATCAGCTCCTGGGGATTTATCTTTGCCATACCTTTGCAGTCCCTTGCCCATTGGTGCCATGGTCTGGACTGCACTCCTTGAAGGTATTGGCACTCTGAGCAATCTCAAGTGCTGAAAACTGGCTAAGCGTTTCACATATTAAAACAGTGACTGCACTTCTGAATTAATTTTTTTTGGGGACAAATAATTCATTGGCTGTAATGTGTTTGGGACATACTGTGTTTGAGAAAGGTGTAATATTAATATCCTGTTGACCACAGAAATTTCACACCTTGTTGATCATTAAGCAGTTTCAATCCTTGTAATGACTCTCTTTACCCAGAATCTTTATGAAAGATTTTATCATTTTCCAAATTTGACCACGTTCACTTGAGTTCTCTCTCTTTCTATGATATTTAGAGCTTCTGGTATTTCCCATGACTGTTCTGTTCACTCAGTCTCACTAGTTCATTATTAGTTTGTATTTTTAGCATAATCAGTCTGTGCAGCTCAAGATCAAACTCTATTTTCTCTCATTAGGCTTGGCCTTACCAATCTCACATTTTCATGTCTGTTCCTAATGCTTCCTTATTTAATCCGTTAACCTTTCCATTCCAATTTATGATGAAGCCATCCTCTGCCATCTCCCTGAAGTTTGCCCTTCTCTATTGACCTTGGTTTTTCATCTGTTTTTCCTTTTCTGTTTGAACAATAACGTTCATTATGGTCTACAGCTGTTTTTGCATCCTTAATATTTCCCGTGCTTTCATTTTTCTGACTGTCCCCATTTTTAATGATTGACCATGTTGACATCTATATCTTTCCTGTAGGATTGCAATGTACTGTCGCAGGTTTTAAAATACAATTCAGCTTCTTAACAACAACACCCCTTGTCCTAGTGGACTCTCCCAGTCATTATTGTTGTCCTGCTCTCTCTTAACCACTCTTGGAATTATCAGTAGTTTGTGACACTGATTTACTGTTTGTGAAAGAATGGCCAGTAGTTTTCTCCATTCTATCTTTTTATCTCGATCCAATCTCTATATCTCCATCCATAGAGTTGCAGTAAGGTCATTTACACTTATGGCATGAGTACAAAATGATATTTGTTATAATTATTTTTAATCAACCAATTTGGATGTATTATAATGCACCTTCAGGGTGGGTAGGACTTGAACTTGCTGGCCCAGTGTTAGGGATGCTACCAGTGCGTCACAAGACCCATGGGGTATATGCTTACTTCATGATCAGTCCATTACACATCTGTCCATTATACCATAGGATGCTCGTTAGCTCAGTTGGCTGGACAGCTGGTTTGAAGTGCAACATGGATTCAGTTTTTGCACTGGCTCTTGTATAGTGACCCTCAGGTTAAACTACCACCAGTCATCTCTCTCTAATGAGAGTCCGGTCCTTTGACCTGGTAATATTATGCTGACTTTACCTTTGCCATCACATACCTGCCATTAGCTACCTTGTTGTCGCACAACAACCCATTATACACCCACTGTTATGATCCCAGCTGATGTTATTACTGGAAAGTCAGATCCTATACTCATTTGATAGATCATACTTCGTTTTTTTGGTTTTAATAGGATGGTCTTTCACTGAATCATAAGCACACAATGCTATCAATTCCAGGTTTGACAATAATACTGAAGTTTATTACCCAAAAGAAATTAAGATAAAATTGAGTAAACAGTAGTATTTACATGTAACATCATTTAGAGATTCAAAACACACAGTAAAAATACAATCCTATTTATCTCAACACCAACATCCATTACAGTACTCACCTACAGGAGAGACTGCCCTTCACTATCCCACATGAGATTTGACTTAGCTGTGGCTTCAAGTCCTGGTGATCAGAATCTGATATCCTCTTTTTTGATTCATCATATAACTGAGTTTTGATTTTCTCAGTTTCACATAACTCCTTCAGTGTTTTAGCCAAACATTTCTACTCTGAAACTTTTAAAATAAACTTCTTAATCTGATGGATTCTAAGGTATCTTCTCTCTTTCTCAGCAGCAATTTCTTTGCATGTTCAACTTCAGTTAAGGACCCTGCATAACTGTCCAAACTGAAATTAAAAGAAAATCTTATTATTTTCAAGCTATGGATGTTTGCCCTAAGCCCCAAAATATTCCTAAAGTTTAATGTGCTACTCTTTGCTTCGTTCACTTGTAAATTCTTGCGGTATAAACAAATTCAAGTCAATCATTAAACCGAAAGAACTGTGGATGCTGTAAAGCAGAAACAAAACAGAAATTGCTGGACGATCTTAGCAGACCTGGCAGCATCTGTCAAGAGAAATCAGAGTTAATGTTTTGGATCGAGTGACCCTTCCTCAAAACTGGGGCAGTCCACAGATGCTGCTAGACCTATTGAGCTTTTCCAGCAATTTCTGTTTTTTTGTTTAATCATTAAACCTCCTGGAATGTGTATACAGTCTAATCACCCAGTTGAAGCAAGAATATTATTGACATGGAGGGAGACATAAAGATAGCTAGCCATCACTCACTATAGCAATCAATCTAACTTGCGGCTTCAATGCTACTGTTTGTTTCAAGGTCCTTCTCAAGCAACTTGCTCAGCATATCCATCGTGCAAACTGACATCCACTCATAGGTAGAGATGTGTTGGTCAACGGGCTGGCTGTTTCTAATGTTCTGTTCAGTGAGAAATGATCTCAAAATCTTTGTTACCTAATTTAGTACCTTTTATTGTATTGAAGGTGCTATGTCAGTACAAGTTGTTATTACTCAGCATATCAAACACCAGGAATGCCTCACCTCTTGAAGTGGACAACTGAAGTGAAGTAACTCCTTTCCCTCTCATGTCATTCAGAACTGGCAGAGATAATTACTTAAATACTTCAGGAAACACCCATGTTTAGATAAGTGAATAATTTGGATAACTCATTAAACATTAATCTCAATGATTTACTTTGTTAAATAAACTAATTTTCGCTGGAATTGATGTGCACTGTGATGAGCTAATTACACACATCAGGCACGGTGGGAGGCATTCTGCTCGATTTCACTTATCACAATTTTAACCTCAAAGTTAAGAGCTTGCTTTCCGGCATGTATTGTATCATCCTTTGGGGAAATATGCTATCAAATTGAAACCTGAATCATTTTTTAGCAAACCATTTTCTCTTGTTGGGAGTAGTATTCTACAAAATGCTATGACAAAGTGAGGCATTGTGATGCCACTAGTGGGTTATGATTATGTTGCAGTACTGACAGGGTGATTTGTGGCTCACAGTAATGATGTTTTTAGTGCAGCCTTTCAAGGTTGAAGACAGCATTTTGGAACTAATCCTTGCATCTGTGCAGTGTCTGTTGGGCTTTTTACTGAGGAGGATTTATATCTAATGCGACAAGAACTGTGAGGCTAGGCTGTATGTCAAGGCTGAGTTGTCACATCACCAAATGCTTAAGTGCAAAAAATAGCTGAGCAACTATTAATATATGTATGTATTACAGCACTGGATTTTGCTGTACCCCTCAGGACTGTCAGAAATGGCTATTCTATCTCACTGTTGCATTCGTTACCACAGTATAGGAAGGATATGATTGCCCTGGAAGGGGTACATTGGAAATTTAGGATGTTGTCTGGGATGGAGCTTCAAAGATAGGCTCGATAAACTTGGATTGTTTTCTTTGGAGCAGAGAAGGGTGGTCCTGTTAGAGTTGTATAAAGTTTTGTACAGCATGGACAGGATGGATAGAATGCAGCTGTTCTCCTTAGGTAAAGGTGTCAATAACAAGGGGGCATCATTTTAAAGTGAAAGGCGTAGTGAGGAAATGTTTCTTCACCCAGATGACATTGAGGGTCTGAAAGGCCCTGCCTAAGAGAGTTTTTGAGGCAGGTAACCTCGCAACATTTAAAAATGGACTTGGATGAGCGCTTAAGCATCATAACATTCAAGACTATGAGCCTAATGTGGGAAAGTGAGACTAATTTCACATACCATCCCACCAACCTCCACATCCAGCACATCATCCTCCACCGCTTTCACCACCTCCAATCCATGCCCACCACCAAAGAGATATAACCCCCCCCCCCACCCCTAAAGCCTTCTGTAGGTACCGCTCACTTCACAACTTCCGCATCTGCTCCACACTTCCCACCAACCCCACCACACCAGGCACCTTTCCCTGCAACTGCAGGAGGCACTACACCTGCCCGCTCACCTCCAACCAAGGCCCCAGACAATCTTTCCAAATCTGACAGGGAATCACCTGTACATTCTCCAACCTGGTCTACTGTATCTGTTGCTCCTGATGTGGCCTCTTCTACATCTGTGAGATCAAGCGCAAACTCGGTGACCAATTCGCGGAGCATCTGCACTCTGTACGCAATAATCAGCAGCACCTTCCAGTTTCCAACTATTTTAACTCCCCCACCGCCCCCCCTCCCCACCACTCCCTTGGTGACATGCCTATCCCACGCCTCCTCCAACGCCACAATGATGTCATACGTAAGCTGGATAAACAACACC
This sequence comes from Rhincodon typus, assembly GCF_021869965.1. Taxonomy (NCBI): domain Eukaryota; kingdom Metazoa; phylum Chordata; class Chondrichthyes; order Orectolobiformes; family Rhincodontidae; genus Rhincodon; species Rhincodon typus. Next base: position 37,537,707 of record NC_063362.1, read on the forward strand.
TCATATTCTGCCTTGGGAGCTTACAGCCTGATGGCCTAAACATAGAATTCACCAGTTTCAAAATCTCCCCACCCCTGGCCTCATCCCATGTCCAACCCTCCCTCTCATCCCTGCCTCCTTCACCTGACACAACGTGTCCATCTCCTTTCTCACCTAGCTGCCCTACCCTTCCCATGACCTTGCTCCACAATCCCCAACTTGCATCCACCTACCACCATCCCACCTACCTTCCTCCAGCCCCACCCACCTCCCTCTATTTATTTCCAAGCTCCCTTCCCACATCCCAGTCCTGATGAAGGGTGTAAACCAAAATGTTGACTTTCCTGCTCCTCTAATGCTGCCTTACCTACTGTGTTCCTCAAGCTCCACACTATATTGACTAATGTGTTAGTAGTGTACTTTTTTGTACAGACTTGATGGGCAAAAGGGCTGTTTTGTTTAAAACTATGATTCTGTGAGAAGTTTGACTCATACTGCTATTCTCAGCTACCACGTCTGATCCCAACAGTCATGTGCATTGGTTTCTTTTGACACATGCAAGAGTGCCAAATGTCAAATAATCACAGTTGGTGAGAGTTTGCCGCAAGCAGGGTATTTTTACCTGATAAAGAAATGGTTATGTTATCTCTCATCGTTATTGTGAAACTGGATGATCACACTGTGATATTGAAGAATCTAACATTTATGACAGCAACTATTATGTAAAAACATTACATTCTTGTCTGGGGTAGCATTATAATCATAGAATCCCTACAGTGTAGAAGTAGGCTATTTAGCCCATTGAGTCCACACCAACCCTCCGAAGAGCATCCTGCCCCCTCCCCCCATATCCCTGTGACCCTGCATTTCCTATGGCTAATCCAGCAAGTCTGCACATTCCTGAACACAATGGCAATTTAGCATGGCCAGTCCACCTAACCTGCACATCTTTGGACTGTGGGAGGAAACCGGACCACCCAGAGGAATTCCATGCAGACAAGAGGAGAAGGTGCAAACTCTGCACAGACAGTCGCATGAGGGTGGAATTGAGCCTGCATCTCTGGTGGTGTGAAGCAACAGTGCTAACCACTGAGCCACTGTGCCACTATAAGGCTGTTAAATTATGTGAAATATTTAGTACAGTAGATTGCCATGCTTCAGGTTATCTGATGTCAGATGGAGTGTGAGGTCTTTATATCGTCAGGTCATATGTCATGACACAGAGATGATGTCATGAGCACATCTCTTAAAGTCATTCTGACCGTGAGACAGAACACTTCAACAACAATTGATACTGCAGTATAAAGGGCACTGATTGGTTGACATGTGAATTCTGATTGGAGATTGCTTTCTCTATAAAAATACAATGTGAAACTGTAGACTTTCCAGCTGCTCAGGAAATTCAAATAATCCTTTATTTTTCTGAGAACATTTAGGAATGTTACTTCCAGCAAGAGTAATGCAAAGTGTAGCATTCAAGGCTTAACACTGACAGCAGACAAGAAATGTCTGGGAAAATGAAATGGGTGACCTTGAGTTGATATTCCATGGAAAAAGAAATCTTGTTCGATGAAACAGTTATGCTGTTACTTTATTTATTGCTCTTAAGTGGGTAAAAGAATAAAACATGATTTGCCAAAGCCTCCTTGTCAGGTGGAATTGTATTGGTGGTGAGATCTTGTTTATGAACTCCAAATAGAAAGCTTTCTACTCAACTATTTAAAACAGACATACAGTTGTTTTAGTCTCTGCCTTGCAAATTCGACACAACAGACTGATGACCACTGAAGCATTCCTTGCCCCACTTACAAAAAGTTAAATAAAAAATAAAAACTTGTATTTATATTTCATCTTTCATAACTTCAAAGTATTTGACAGCCAATGAGTTACCTTTAGAGAGTGTTACTGTTGTAATGTAGGACGCAGTTTGAACTGCTGAGCCCTTTTAAACGTCAAAACACTTATGTAGAACCTTATCTTACCATGTTGTGTGATTGCTATAAAATGCATTAAATCAGCATTACTGAAGATTGTTTACCTGTGTTTAAGGATTAATCTTGAAATAATCACTGAGGCAAAGTAAGAAGTGGTTTGAAAATTAATGTACAGTTATTAGCAAAGAGAAACTAGAAAAGGGTCCAGGGTGTGATTAAAAATAGTGGAAGAATTATAGTCAAGAGCTGTGGCCAGTAATTCATGGAATTCTAGGTGCTTCGTCCTAAATATTGGTTCACCAATGGAACTCTCTGCCCCAATGAGAAGGTCATTAGTCTAAGTCCATGCCCCATTCCATAGACTTGGAGCAAAATTGACCAGGGCATGGGGAGGAGGCTGGTCTGTCCACCAAAAGAGATGGGTGCTGCTGAGAAGGCTCTATCTTCCTATTTCCTGCTCAAAATGTTGCCTCTGAGTACATCCTCAAATAGTACTGTCAGAAATGGATCCTTTATCAGAGCTACTTTAGACTTTTGCTGTGTATTCAACTGTCCGAGAAACACCGAGGCTAGCAGCATAGAAGGAGGCCATTCATTTTAGTGTACCACATCCAACACTCCCACCTTTTTTTACACACTGCACCCCATCCAACTCCCAACATACTCACAATGACACCGTATGCCATCCAACAGCTCATCCTCTGACCCAACCAGGAATTGATCTCAAATAACATTGAGTGTATGTCATTCTGTGAATAATGCTTTCAGTCTAAGACAATCTTTGCCAGGCTGTCCCATACGTAGCTGACTTGGTCAACTTGCTTGGTCAACTGGGTCAATAGAATTCAATTGTACCCCATCCATACCCCCAGCGTTTTATGGGAATGCTGGAACTGGAGCCCCTCAAGCCTGTCCTGTCACCCAGTTAGCCCCTGCTTAATCAGTGTCGCATTTGGCCAGTCAGGGCCTCAGTGTATTCCAACATTGCTGATATTAAGCAGCAATCGTAACCCCAACTGAAATTGTCAGAACCTGCAATCTGACCTGATTTGAAGTCTGTCTGCTAACCCATTATATAACCAGGAAGGTCATCAGGGACCCATCCACACAGAGTAACAATGCAATTATCGGCCTGGATTGAGCCTGAAAAATCTGCTGCAGCAGTGAAATCATTAGTCCTTTTTTGGTGTCTGATGGGACTTTCCACTTTTACAACAGCTTATTTTCATTCACGCTGATTCTATCATTGTTAAAGTCACTGAATAAACACAAACTTTCTTTCAAATGGGTCCATGTTGGTGTCTGTGCTTCATTCAACTTCTTACCCAATCACTGTATCTTTCCATCTCTTTGTTCCATTAAGCACTGAGGATGACTTTCTGATAACTTGTTGTTGATTGGACCGGTAAGGACTGAGTATTTCAGGCAATCACATCGACTACATCATCAAGAGCTCAATTCCTATGTAATGAGAGATGGAGCAAGGTGGAAGCACTGGGTTCGCCACAAGCATGATCATGACCAAATTTGACGTATTGCTAAATTTAATTCATGGAATGAGCAAGGAGGTGAGCATGAAGCTGGGACAATTCCCTGGTTATGCACTTGACAAAAGAATTGGTTGATGAGAACTTGATTAACTGGGATCTGGTCTCTTCCTGAATACTAAGAGCTGAATCTTATTGGGATCTAAGCAGGTGGGCTACAGTGAGGTTTGCAGTAGAATTAGATGAGAAGTCCAGAGAGGCTCATTTTGATGTAGGGAGTTTCTCGCTTCAGCTTTTTAGCTTTTACCAAGCAGAGTGAGGTGAGTCTCTTACTAAGCAGCAGCGAAATGCCAGTTAAGGGGGATTATTGCTTATTAAATGCCTTATTAACACTGCAACTCACTTCATTCATATCCAGCCCCCAACTTACTGAACAAGCTAATGTCAAGAATTCTGGACAGTGAAATCAGAGTTTGGCGACTTTGGCTTGCCACTGACTACAAAAAAACACATGTTAGACACTGGGCACCAACATCTTGGCACGCTCAATGGGTACTGGCCACACACATTCCACATCCTGTCCTATTCACTGTCAATGGGTATAGTGCCGGAAGATTGGAGAGAGGCAAACGTCATTCCCTTGTTCAAAAAAGGGAATAGGGCTAACCCTGGAAATTACAGGCCAGTTAGTCTTACTTAAGTGGTGGGCAAATTATTGGAAAGTGCTTTGAGAGATAGGATTTATGGTCACTTGGAAAGGCACAGTTTGATTCATGATAGACAGCATGGATTTGTGAGGGGTAGATCATGCCTCACAAACCTTATTGAATTCTTTGAAGAGGTGACCAAACACGTGGATGTGGTATACATGGATTTAAGTAAGGCATTTGATAAGGTTCCCCATGGTAGGCTCATGCAGAAAGTAAGGAGGCATGGGATAGGGGGATATGTAGCAAATTAGATTCAAAATTGGCTGACCCTTAGAAGACAAAGGGTGGTAGTGGACAGAAAATATTCAACATGGTGCTCAGTTACAAGTGGTGTACCACAAGGATCTGTTCTGGGTCCTTTTCTATTTGTGATTTTTGTAAATCATTTGGATGTAGGAGTGGAAGGATGGATTAGTAAGCTCGTGGACGATATGAAGGTGGGTCGCGTTGTGGATAGTGCGGAGGGCTGTTCTAGGTTACAAAGGGATGCAGAGTTGGGCTGAGAAGTGGCAGATGGAGTTTAACCCTGAAAAGTGTGAGGTGATTCATTTTGGAAGGACAAATTTGAAAGCAG
>NC_063362.1:37542790-37563442 GCF_021869965.1 Rhincodon typus
TGAGTGGAGGTAGATATAGGGGAGACGTCAGAGGTAGGTTCTTTACTCAGTGAGTGGTTGGGGCGTGGAATGCATTGCCGAAGAGGGTAGTGGAGTCGGCCTCATTAGGGGCATTTAAGTGGCTATTAGATAGGCATATGGATGATTGTATAAGGTAGGGGTGGAGGTTAGATAGATCTTAAGTTTAGGGTAAAAGTTCTGAAGGGCCTTTACTGTGCTGCACTGTTCTATGTTCTATGTTCTATCCATGGACATTGGCACCTGACATGTGTCAGCCCCTGTGAACTCACATGGAACATCTCTGATCCACTTACAGTAAGCTTCTGCACTTCAATGCTGCACTTAAAACTGCAATGGTAACTGTCATTGTAATGCTTCAGCAAGAACATTCTGCGCTCAGGGATATGCACCCTGCTCGTGGACTGGACCAGGCTGCATCTCCAGGCTGTTCACTCGCTATCATAGCACTCACATATTCTCAGCCTAGTAGACGCTCACAGCGTACCTGTCTTGTAACACCTTGCCTCTTTGCAATTTGTGCTCTCAGCCAGAGGTACCAGTCTCATATTACTTATGTTATGCAATGCATGTAGGAAGATGGTCCTAATTATTGGAGGTCCAGCCATTTCTGCAGGGATTCCTCGGGTAGTGTCCTAAACCCAACCTACTTCAGCAATGACCTTCCCTCCAGAATAAGGACAGAAGTGGGGATATTCACTGATGATTGTGCAATGTTCAGCACCACTCACAAACCCGCAGATACTGAAGCAGTCCATGTACAAATACAACAAGATCTGGACAATATCCGGGCTTGGGCTGACAAGTGGCAAGTAACATTGTGCCACACAAATGCCAGGCAATGACCATTCCCATAAGAGACAGTCTAACAACCACCCCTTGTCATTCAATGGTGTTACCATCAATGAATCCCCCAGTATCGACATCCTGGGGTTACCATTGATTAGAAATTCAACTGGACTTAACATATAAATGCAGTGACAACAATAGCAGGTTAGAGGCTAGGAATACTGCAGTGAGTTACTCACCTCCTGACTCCCCAAAGCCTGTCCACTATCTACAAGTCATAAGTCAGGAGCATGATGGCATACTCCCCACTTGCCTGGATGAGTGCAGATACAAAAACACTCAAGAAGCTTGATACCATCCAGGACAAAGCAGCACACTTATGTGGCACCACATCCACAAGCATCCACTCCCTCCACCACTGACACCCTCAGTAACAAAAGTGCGTACTATCTACAAGATGCAGTGAAAAAAATTCATCAAAGTTCCTGACTCAGCACTTTCCAAACCCACAACACCACTTCCATTTAGAAGGGCAAAGGCGGAAGATATATGTAAACACCACCACATGCAAGTTCCACTCCAAGCCACTTCCAATCCTGACTTGGAAATACATCACCATTCCTTCAGAATTGCTGGGTCAAAATCTTAGAATTCCCTCGCTAAAAGTATTGTAGGTCAACCTATAGCACAGGCACTGCAGCAGTTCAAGACAGCTCATCACCAGCTTCTCAAGGGCAACTAGAGGCAGGCAATAAATGTTGGCCAGCCAGTGACACCCGTCTCGGGGGAGTGAATTAAAAAAATGCTGTTCAGTGCAGGCACAAAACCAAGAAGCATGGTATGGTTGTCAGTTGATCCCAGTCAAGTCAAGTGGGATAGTTTTGGGTTTCCTGGCACAGTAAGTCAAGGGCACCCTCTAATATTAGTCCAGGGGCTTGGACACGGTCAGTCAGGCAATCAGGACAGTCAGGTTCAGGATATTGTCCACATAAGGTTTGAAGAGGCAAATGTAAGTCAGCACATCTCCTGTCTTGACTCTTTCTGCCCATTTGTGAGCTGTTTTCCTTGCAGAATGAGTATGAGGGAGCTACTATAGGAGGTAAAAGTGGTGCAGTAAGGAACGTTTCTTGAGCGAATGAGTAGGCTGTGCAGAAGGCTTTCAGGGTTAGTACTGACAGGAGTTGGGTGTAGATGACAGTGTGTGACGGAAGATGCTGCAGGCAAATAATGAGAGTGATAGATTCTAAGCCTTGGCAGGAACTGGGTACAATAGCACAAAAAAAGAGTATGAGGTAACTCAGAGAAGATGGTGGTTCTTACGATGGCAAAGTGGAAAAGGTCATTGACCTTCTTCCTACAATGCTGGGTATTTCTCCAAATGCCTGAGACTGCACTGACCTAGATGACAACCTCAGACCAGGCTGGGCATGGTCTGTTGTTGTGGCCTCCTCTACTAGTCATGAGGGAGGAAGTCCCACATCAGTACACACCCATCCAGCAGGACGTCCCGGTGTGCAGAGAGTTCTAAAATGACAGTTCTTGGCCAGGCACAATGATTTTTTAAGGAGTACAGTAAGTGGATCTGAGATGTGCCAAGAGATTTATTAGAGGCTGGCATATATTGGATGCCAATGTCTACGTATGACAGTCTTTTGATGGGCATTCAGTGAGAGGAAAGCTGTTCTGGGAATGACGTCTAGTAAGATGGGGATACAATCAGAAATGGGGGGACACCATAGGGTTGGGGGCAAATGGTTAATGAGGCACTTTTGCTAAGATATGGTGAAAAATCTTGCTCAGCCTTTTGGCGAGAATCTCTCCAAAATACTCAACATAACTCATACTTGGCTAAAAGACATAAGTTTCATCCGCCAAGTGTTCTCCTGCCCGAAGACACACACAAGCTACATTCTGATAATTGTCACTCATTGTTTTTGACAGCAGAGTATTGCTGTGTTTGGAAAACATACTTGATGTATGAGTTGCAGTGATATCTCACAGACGCGAACAACCAAAGATCGTACTTTCTTGTCATATTTGTACATCTGTTTTTGTTAAGACTGGTATGTGCCTGACTAAATTTTCTGCCACAGACTGTAGATGTCTTGGAGCATCACCTCACACCCCATGGATAATGTTTCGCCCATTCAGTATGATGTACACATGTTAGATTAACATTATAGATAATAATCAAATTGGCCATACCTGTTGTTGGTTAAGATGGATATCTTAAGGACATTAGGTTGAGTTTTAACTGGGAGCAGGTTCTGCTAGGAGGCAATCTAAGGCTACAGTGATTAAACTGTGGCAGCAATTTTAGCAGCTGCTGGTTCACTCCCCTTCTATAACAGGACTCCAGCAGGCTCATGTTGCAGTCAGCAGCTGCTGTTGACTCCCTTCATATGACTTAAGAATTGGATTCAGCACAGTGTAAGGATATATTCTAAATCACATTTTTTTCTATTCAGTCAGGGGATGTAAGCATTTGGCTGGGTCTAAATTTTTTACTCATCCGTATTTGCCCTTGAGAATATGGTGAAAGTTTGCATTCTTGAAACCGTACAGTCTAGTTGGTGGACCCACAAAGCTTTTCGGAGGGAATTTGAGGATTTTGACTCAGCAACAGTGAAAGAATGGTAATATGTTTCCAAGTCAGGATGGTGATTGGCTTGGAAGGATACTTGCAGGGGGTGTTGTTCCCATATATCTGCTGCCTTTGTCCTTTGAAATATAAGGGATTGTGAGTTTGGAAAGTGCTGCCTAAGGAGTCAGTGTAAATTTCTGCAGCGCATCTTGTAGATGGTACACAGCGCTGCTATTGAATTGAATTGTTTTTCTTATCACAATTACTCATGTAAGTCCAGTGTAAAGTTTACAACTTGCCACTTATGGCGTCATCTTAGGTACATAAGTACCTACATGCTGATTCTTCAGTACTGAGAGCTGATGGTTGAGGGAGTGAATGTTTGAGAAAGTGGTGCCAGTCAAAACAGGCTGCTTTGTCCTAATTGGTGTCCAGCTTCTTGACTACTGCTGGAGCTGCATTCATTCAGGAAAAGGGACGTATTCAATCACACTAGATAGTGAACAGGCTTTGGGGAATCAGGAGCTGAGTTTCTTACTGCAAGGTTCATAGCCTCTGATCTGCTCTTGTAGCCACTGTATTTATAGCTAGTTCAGTTCAATTTCTAGTCAATGATAGTCCCTAGGATGTTGATAGTAGGACGTTCAGTGATGGAGATGACATTGAATGTCAAGGGGCAATGGTTAGATTTTCTGTTGTTGGTGATGGTCAATGCCTGGAATTTGTGCAGTGTAAATGTTTCATGCCATTTGTCAGCCAGGTCTTGCTGTATTTGCGCATGGACTGTTTCAGTATCTGAGGAGTTGTGAATGGTACTGAACATTGCACAATAATCGGTAAACATCCTCATTTCTGAACTTACGATTGAGGGAAGGTTATTGATGAAGCAGCTAAATATCCAGTGCCTCCAGCCATTTCTTGCTATCATGTGGAGTGAATCAATTTGGTTGAAAATTGTCATTTGTGATGCTGGGGACCTCCGGGCAGGCTGATATGGCTGTTCCACTTGGCACTTCTGGCTGAAGATTATTGCGAATCAATATATTTATCGTCTTCTGCTGGGCTCCCCCATCACTGAAGATGGGGATGTTTTTGGAGCCTCCTCCTCAAGTGAGTTATTTTATCGCCACTGTCACTTATGACTGTGTGTGGCATGACTGCAGATTTAGATCTGATCTGTTGGTTGTGGAATCACTTAGCTCCTTGTATCACTTGCTGCTTATGCTGTTTGGCACACAAGTAGTCTTGGGTTTTGTAGCTTCGCCAGGTTCACACCTCATTTTTAGGTATGCTTGCTGATGCTCCTGGCATGCCCTGCTATACACACCATCGAACTAAAATTGACCCCGGCTTGATGGTAATGGTTGACTGGGGGCCATGCTGGACCATGAGGCTGCAGAGTGTGTTGGAGTGTAATTCTGCTGCTGTTGACGGTCCACAGTGCCTCATGAATGCCCAGTCTTGAGTTGCCAGATCTGTTCAAAGTCTGTCTCATTTATCATGGTGATAATGCCACACAACATGATAGAGGGTATTTTCAATGTGAAGGTGGGACTTGTCTCCACACGACTGTGCTGTGGTAACTCTTACTGTCATGGACAGATTCATTTGCATTAGGTGGAATTGTGAGGATGAGGTCAAGTTTGTTTCACTCTCATGTTGGTTCCCAAATCAACTGCTTGCAGACCCAGTCTAGCAGCAATGTTCTTTGGGACTCGACCAGCTCATTGATTGGTGCTGCTGCTGAGCCACTGTTGGTGGTGGACATTGAAGTCCCCCACTCAAAACACATTCTGTGCCATTGTCACTATCAGTGCTTCTTCAAGCGTTGTTCAACATGGAGAAGTATTCATTCATGAAGCTGTGGGATAACAGTCGATGGTAATCAGCAGGAGTATTGCTTACCCATGTTTGACCTGATGCCATGAGACTCTTGTCCACAGTCAATGTTGAGGATCCCCAGGACAGCTCCCTCCTGACTGTATGCCACAGTGCTGCCACCTCTGTTGGGGCTGTTCTGCCAGTGGGACAGGACACACCCAGGGATTGTAATGATGTTATCTGGGAAATGTGAAAGTTATGATTCTGTGAGGATAACTGTGTCAAGCTTGACTAGTCTGTGAAACAGATTTTACACTCGACGCCAGATGTTGCTAAGGAGGACTTTGCAGGATCGACAGGACTGTGTTTGTCATTATTGTTTCTGGTGCCTTAGCCAATGCCAGGTTGTCTGTTGAGTTTCATTCCTTTTTCCTTTCTAGCGATTGTCACAACCAAGAGGCTTGCTAGGATATTTCAGGGAGCAGTTAAGAGTCAACGACATTGTTATGGGGCGGTTGGGGAGGTTGTTCTTTGGCAGGATGGTGCAGTCTCGATGAGTCAAATGCCTGTATCTGCACTGTAGATATCCTATGATGCAATGACTAATAATTCTGAAGAGAAATTGTGCAAGGTTTTGGATCAAACGGTGAGTGAAAGTGAGATGAAATGGCTCAGCGTAAATTATGAGAAAATAGAATGTAAAATCAGAGTGAAGAATGTAAAGATCACATGATAGACAAATTTTGTTGCCTAGTAAGTATGTTAACATTGAACAGAAAGTGCAATCAAGAAGGTCTGGTAAAGGTTTTGAAATGAAAGAGATTAGATAACTGAAAGAGATCATTTTAACATATGATAGAGATTATGATCAGTGCCTAATTAACCGTGAAAAGAAAGCTAAGAATCCTGGGATGCTGTAACACACTAATTTCATGAAAGTGTTGGATAATCAGACAAGCGATGCAAAGAGGAATTAAGGCTGCAAAGCTGTCATTTTTGTTGCAAATAAAACAACTGAAATTAACAATGAAGAGGTGCTCACAAAATGTGAGACACAAAGTATGTAAAGTCATAGGGTCCTACAGCACAAAGACAGGCCCTTCAGCCCAAACTGATCCATGCCGACCAAAATATCCATCCATGCTAACCCCATTTCCCTGCACTTGGCCCATATCCTCCTAAACCTTTCCTATCAATGTATTCATCCAAATGCCTTTTAAATGTGGTTAATGTACCCACCTCAACCACTTCTGCTGAGAGCTCATTCCATATGCATACCACCCTCTGTGTAAAAAAAGTTGCCCCTCAGGTTCCTGTGTATTCTTTCCCCTCTTACCTTAAACTGACGTTCTCTAGTCCATGATTCCCCAAACCTGGGAAAAAGACTGAGTGCATTCACCTTATCCATGCCTGTCATGATCTTCGTCACTTCTATAAGATCCTCCTTTTCAGTCTCCTACGCTCTACAGAAAAAAAGTCCTAGCTTGTCCATACTCTCCCAATAACTCAGTCCCTTGAGTCCTAGCAACATCCTTGTAAATTTCTTCTGCACTCTTTCTGGTTTAATACTTTGTTGACTAAGATCAGGAAGTGACAGCTGGAATTACTTGGGTATTTAATAAAAAATCATGATTGAAAGAGTCTAATTTGGGTGGGAGCCATCGATGATTAAAAAGATGAAGAAAGAAAAAGAAAGATATTCCTAAAGATCCTTGAAAACTGCGTGAATCTCCACCGAGAAAGATTATCCACAACTCTAGAGCAAAATTGACATGGACATTCATGGTCACTAATATCCTCCTAACTAAAGAGACAAAAGGCAATAACCCAATAATACCAAAACATTGTAATAAAACCCAATTAAAGGTAGTGTGTAAAATCGTTGTCAAATGGTGTGAATTAAATTATATTGAAAATGTTTGTTAAATTAAAGTCAGGGCATGTAAAGTCAGGAACTCAGCAAGCTTGCTATTAAACAAAATGCAGGTTAGGGTTGGTGGCAGTTACTCAGCTTTCCGGGATCAGTGCTGGGGCTACAGTTATTCACTGTTGAGATCATCTGGGGAATCAAAAGCATGCCATCAACATTTGTGGATCTCACCATATTGGGGATTTTAGTTAATATTAAGGGAGAGAAGCAATTACAAGGTTACAGTAATAAACATGTAGAAATGCCTGTAAGTAATGAATTAATATCAATATAGATAGATATGAGCTGGTGCATTTTGGTTGGAGCTGTCTAAAGGGGATAGAGGTACAGTGGAACCCGGGGAAAAGATGTACAAATTATTTCCAAGTAGTATCACAGGTTGACAAAACAATAAGTAGTGCAAACAAAACATGTTATAATTTCTACTGGAATGGAATTCAAAATCAGAGGAGTTGCATCCATTTTATATGAAACCTTGGTGAGAACACACTTAAAATATTTTACACAGTTCTGGTGGTCCATATTGAAGAAATGGTTAAATAGAATGCAAATAAGAGGGATGGTATCAGAATTGAGAATGCAGACAGTTAGTGGGGGTGAATGGGCAGGGGATCTTTTATCAGGAGAATTTGCTGAGAGATTGTGCCATGGTGGCTCAGTGGTTAGTACTGCTGCCTCACAGCACCAGGGACCTGGGTTTGATTCCACCCTCAGGTGATTGTCTGTGTGGAGTTTGCACATTCTCTCCGTGTCTGCGTGGGTTTCCTCTGGATGCTCCGGTTTCCTCCCACTGTCCAAAGATGTGCAGGCTAAGTAGATTGGCCATGCTAATTTGCCCATAGTGTTCAGGGATGTGTAGAGTAGGTGGGTTATAAGGTGTTGGTCTGGGTGGGATGCTCTGAGGGTCAGTGTGGACTTGTTGGGCCGAAGGGCCTGTTTCCACACTGTAGGAATTCTATGATCATTGCATGATAGAAGAAAATATGTTTTTACTGGGGATGTTTACCCTTATGGAGAGCGCAAAGCTCGAGGTAATCAATATAAGATAGTCATATATAAAACTGATTGAGGAATCAAGGGAAGCTTCTTTACACAGAAAATGGTTAGAATGTGGAACATGATTGATGCTGGAAATATGAGTTGAAGCAAAAGATTTTGGAATTACTCAGCTGGTAGCAAGGACACAGAATGTACTCTGGAACTGCATTGCCCATTACTATGCGTGGATGCAGTACTGACCGAGCGAGCTGAACCCTGAAGGCAGACTGGGTCTGTGGCAGGTGGTGAAAGAGCAAACAAAAAGGAAGAAACCTACTTCATCCAGTCTGTGTGTCAGGATATCATCTGCCCAAAGCAGGACAACAGACATGAGCCTTCCAAGAGGCAAAATCCCATCTTCACAATTACATAGAAACATAGAAAATGGGAATAAGAGTAGGCCATTCAGTCTTTTGAGCTTTCCCCACCATTCAATATGCACATTGTTTATTATCCTACTTTGTACCCTGTTCCCACTTTCTCCCCATACCCTTTGATCCCCTTAGCCCTAAAACTATATCTAACTCCTTTTTGAAAATACTTAATGCTTTGGCCTCAACTGCTTCCTGTGGCAGTGAATTCCTCAAGCTCACCATCTGTGGGTGATTGGGGAGAGAGAGAAGGAGGGAGGAGCAGAGAGAACAGGAAAGGGCCTTTGAAAGGGGGTTGGAGAGGGGGAGGAGTTATGTAAACCATGGGAGGGAAGGAAGAAGTAGTGAGGGCCTTTTATTCCTTCCTCCACTCTGACATCACTGGCCCCATACTGCAGTCCCTTCTCTTCCCCAGTGCTGAAGTCGATTGCAATATTGTGCTTCTTCTCTGCATGTGTACAGTACAGCATTTTCGAATGATGTCAATGAAAGTTTATATGATGATGTGATGGGTCTAGAGTTGTGCACATGCATGTTTCTGGGTTAGTGCACTTGTGCAGTTTTGGATATCAGCAGGCACTGCTATATATGATCAAGCTTTTCAGGCATGTTATACCCAAGAGGTTGGGACACAACCACTATGCCACAAGAATCCTTTTGCTGCATCGTTTCACAAGTGACGTGGTGAGATTCTCACTAGGCAGGAGTGGGTTCCTAGTTGGCGCTCATTATTACTTATTAAACACCTTGTTAACAGTCCAGGTCACTACAGCTTGCGATTTTACCAACCTCAACATTCAAAATGGCCATCAAGGAAACTCAACATAGAAACTAGATTGGCTTCAACTTGCAGCTTGCTCCAAAAGGCTTCTTAATTAGACATCGATCACAAGCATCTCAGACACACTATATAGTCAACCCACATCCAACATGTGCCAGCCTCAATGGACTCTTATGGTACATCTCCGATCCACTTACAGTACGCTTCTCCTGCACCTTGGGCTGTACCAGCAATTCTCTTTGTAATGCAAGGACTCTGTAAACTCGAGTGTGCACCCAGCTCATGGACTGAACCAGCTGTATTTCTGGGTTCTTCACTCACTCTGAGCCTACTTCACAGCATCCTGGCTTTGCCTTTTTGAATGTCTCATCCTCAGACAGAGACAATAGGTTCACATTACTGCTGTATTGCCATGCTGTTTAGCACAGACACAAAGCCAGAAAGATTGCCGCCCGAAACGTCAGCCTCTCTGCTCCTATGATGCTGCTTGGCCTGCTGTGTTCATCCAGCCCTGCACCTTGTTGCCACAGTTGTCAGTTGGCTTTAGTCCAGACAATAGGGATAGCTTTCATTCAGGGGATCCCAGACACTGAGTCAGGGCAGCCTCTAATACCAAGCCAGCTCCTGCTTGGGATAGTCAGAGTCAGAAGCCTCTGCTTATAAGGAGTAAGGAGAAGAATGGCAGCCTGTACATCACCCTTCTTGACTGTTTCTGCCCTGCTGTGAGTTGTTTTGTTCCTGGAACAAGAGAGAAGCAGGCACGATGTATGATGAGAGTGGGAGCCACAGCTAATATTATTAGTGTAGGGAGGAAGGTGTCCCAAGCGAATGAGGAGGGCACGCAGAAAGCATACAATGAATTACGCATGAATTACAATTAAATGCAATGTAATAAATTGAATGTGTTATGTTATCAAATGCAGTAATAAAGAGTTATAATCAAATACAGTGCACTATATTATTGTCAAATATACAGCAATGAATCAACTAAATAGTGCAATTAATTACAATCAATGCAGCACAATGAAATGTAGTCAAATATATTGAAGTATAATTAGGTGCAGTGAATAAATAATAGTTAAAATACATTGCAATAAATTATCAAACACAATGTAATTTTGTTTTACACAATTAACAGAATTTTGTACCAAGACAGGAAAGAATTGAAGCAGATTTACTTGAAACTTGGAAAAAGAAATTGAATTAATATTGGAAAAAAAGTTGTTATGGGAGGGAGCAGGAGTAATTGGCTAGATCGTTGAAAATATCTGACACAAATATGATTGACTGCATGTCTCCTTCTTTGCTCCATTGTTCTGTGTTTCTTTGATACAACTAAGAAAGATTAATATGAGTGAAACAGACCTATTTCAGAGAATCCCTACGATGTGGAAGCAGGACATTCACCCCACTGAGTCCACACCGACCCTCTGAAGAACATTCCATGCAGACCCAGTCCCTACTCTATGCCTGTGTCCCTGCATTTCTCATGGTTAACACTCCTAGTCTGCACATCTGTGGACACTATGGGCAATTTAGCATGGTCAATCCACCTCACCTGCACATCTTTGGACTGTGGGAGGAAACTCATACAGACATGGGGAAAATGTGCAAACTCCACGCAGTTGCCAAAGCTGGAATCAAACCTGGATCCCTGGTGCTGTGAGGCAGCAGAGCTAACCACTGAACTGCCATGCCATCTTCTTCCTCAGGCAGTATGTTGGTTTATCAATGATTTTGTCCAACAATTTCAATAAACATTCTCCCATTCTCATCCCAAAAGATGAATGCAGCAGTTTCTAGAATCTGTACCTTATTTCCCATTCTCTAAAATCACTGGTTGACATGTAACCAGTGTTTGGACTAACAATCCCATGCCGGGTGACAACTAAATCTGAGCAGTTCCTGATTCTGAAACAAACACAGATAGTTGTTTCTGATATTTATTGAGGAGATGCATTTGTACATTACCATAGCCTTGTGACCCTTCTACAACTTGTTTTCACTTTGGAATGAGTAGGCATTCACACACATTATATGAAACATAACTTTAGAATTAGCCAGCTGAAACTGGGTGAATTTTTAGAGTTCTAAGAGAGGCAGCTATAATAAGAACTAGCCAGGAAGAATCATCGATGTTGAATTACTGGATACGTTAGGACGGCTGTGAACGTTTTGGTCGCTAATGCTGTGGAAATGAAAGGAAATATGACTCAGAACTTCAATTTCTTCTGGTCTCAGTGGTAAAACTATGAGGTAGCAACAGAACTGAATAAGAAACATGAACAGTGATAACAGCCTCATTATCTGTGCTGGGGAAAGAGTGCTATACAAGCTGTATTGCAGCTTAGATCTCACAGAAAAGCAGAAAAGCCAAACTGGAAAATTTTTGAAGGCCTTGAATACATGTTTTGAAAACTGTATTACATGTGGTCAAATCAGAGTTTGGGGCAGAGGGAGAATATTGACCAATATGTGATGGCATTGATACCTCTAAACAATACGTGTGATTTTGAATAACTGAAAGATGGTCTCATCACAAATAAGATTGTCTTAGACATAAACAATCCCACCATGACAGCATATCTGCTGAAAATGAGAAATTTACACACAACAAAGCTATTGACGTGTACACAAGTTTGGAGCTTCTCAACCATCAGCTCAAGAATATCAATGGGAAAACAATTGAGGCTTTATGTTATGCCGAGAGATATTCCATGCTAAGTGAGAACGACATATTGGGGGAACAAAGGAAGAAATATTTGCAGAAGGGGCTGCAGAAGGACTAAGGCTAGAGGACAAGATGTAACTATTGTGTAGGATATCAAACAAAAGAAAAGAAAGCATTCCTAGTATGGGAAAAGCACTGCTCTAAATGCAAGAAACTGAATCACTCTGCATGCAAGTGTTTGGATAGAAAGAAGCAACATAAGCCCATAACAATGGGTACTGGAAAGATTCATAGATTCATACAGTGCAGAAAGGCCCTTCAATCCATCGAGTCTGCACCAACATAACTACCATTAAAAGTGCGCTAATTCCAATTCATCAGTTCTGATGAAGGGTCCCAATCCAAAAAGTCAACTTTCCTGTTCTTCTGATGCTGCCTGACATGCTGTGTTCCTCCAGCTCCACACTGTGTTGACTCTGACTCCAGCACCTGCAGTTCTTGCTATCTCTAATCTCAATTTCCTGTACTTGTTCCATGTCCTTGAATATTATTGATATTTGAAGTACTCATCAAAATGTTTTTTAAAGGTTGTAAGGTTTCCAGCCTCCACTACCTTCCCAGGCATTGCATTCCAGATTCCCACCACCTGCTGAGTGAAAAAGCTTTTTTCCCAAATCCCCTCTGAATCTTCTGCACCTTAGCCTAAAACTATGCTCTCTCATGATTGACCCTCAACTAAAGGGAGCAGCTGCTCTCTATTCACCTTGTCCATCCCCCTTATAATCTTATACACCTCAGTCATGTTCCCCTTCAGTCTTCTCTGCTTGAAAGAAAACAATCCAAGCCTATCTGGTCTCCTTTTAGCTCAATTTCTCCACCCCAGGCAACATCCTGAGGAACCTGCTCTGAACCTGTCTAATGCTATCATATCCTTCATGCAGTGAGGTGACCAGAACTGTACACAGTGCTCCAGCTGTGATCTGACCAACCGATGAAAGCAAGTGTTACAAATTCCTTCTTAACCATCCTATTCACATGCTCTGCCAACTTCAGGGATCTGTGAATAATTACCCCAAAATCCCTCTGTTCCTCCAAGCTACCAATGTCCTGCCATTCGTTAAATATTCCCTCATCTTGTTTCTTCTTCCAAAGTGCATCACCTTGCAATTATTAGGGTTTAATACCATCTGCTACTGGTCTGCCAACCTGACCAACCCATCTATACCTTGCTGTAAGCTACAACTATCTTCTTTGCTATTAACCACTCTACCAATCTTGTTGTCGTCTGCAAATTTAGTTAAAACTCCCCCCACATTTTCATCTCTATCATTTATTTATATAACAAACAATAAGAGTCCCCAAATTGATTCTTGTGGTACACTTCTGAACACAGGCCTCCGATCGCTCAAACAGCCTTTTACCAATACCCTTTGGGTCATATTAGTAAGCCACTTTCTGATCCATCTCACCAGGTTTCCCTTAATTCCATGCACTTTAACCTTCTCAATCAGTCTCCCATGTGGTACCTTGTCAAAAACTTTGCTAAAATCCATATCGACTCCATCAACTGAACTTCCCTGATCCACACACTTGATTATATTTTCACGAAATTCTAACAAATTTGTTCGGCATGACCTCCCTCTGACAAAGCTATGTTTACTATCCTTAATTAATCCATGTCTTCCCAAGTGGGTATTAATCTGCCCCTTCAGAACTTTCTCCAGTAGTTTCCCTCCAACTGACATGAGGCTCATAGCTCTGTAATTTCCTGGTTCATCTCTACCACCCCTCTTAAAAAGTGGAATCACATAAGCTGTCCTCCAGTCCCCTGGCACTTCCCCTGTGGATAGACAGGAATTAAAAATTTGTGACAGAGCCCCTACAATTTTCTGCCTCTTCTTCCACAGCAGGCTGGGATGCAATCCATCCGGGCCAGGGAATGTGTCTGTTTTTAAGTCTGACAGAACCTTCAATACCTCGCCATTTCCTATGTCAAACTGTGCGAGTTCCTCACAGTAGTTTTTCCTGAATTCCATACCCATGTTTTGCTTTTCCATTGCGAAGACTGAAGAGAAGTATTCATTCAGTGCCCTTCCAATATGCTGCGGCTTCACACACAGGTTGCCTCCTTGGTTCCTAAAGGCCCCTATTCTTTCTCTGGTTAACCCTTTCCTTTCATGTATTTTTAAAATAACTTAGGATTCTCCCTAATCCTGGTCGCAAGTCCTTTCTCATGCTTCCTTTTTGCTCTTCTAATTGCTTTCTTAAGTTCCCTCCTGCACTTCCTCTATTCCTCTAGGGCTGCAGCTGAATTTGCTCCCTTTGGACTTGCGGAACATTCTACTCTTCCTCTTAATCCAGACTTGAATTGTCCTGGGGATCTGGGGCTCTCAGAACTTATTACTGCTACATTCCCTCTAAAGGGTACATGTTGGAACTGTACTCTCACCAGGTCGTTTTTGAATGACCCCCATTGCTCAGCTATAGACTTACCTGCATGGAGGTGTCCCAGTCTACTGTGGCCAGATGCTGATTAATTCTGATAAAAATCTACCTTCCCCCAGTCCGAAGCCGTCTTTTGCAGGCCAACTTTTTCCTTGTCCAGAACAAATTTGAACTGTACCATTTTGTGGTAGCTATCATCTGAATGCTCCCTCTACTGCCACATTGAACTCTTATCTGGCCAGAACTAGATCCACAACTGCGCCGTCCTTTTTTGGGCCTTCTAAGCATAGATAGAAAATGTTCTCCTGGATGCATTTCAAGAAATCCACCTCTCTACACCCTTAACACTATGATTATCCCAATTTATGTTGGGAAAGTTGATATCCCCTAATATAAGTGCCTGATTAATACCTCACACACCTCTGTGAATGGTCTATATATTTGCTCCTCGATTTGCCACTGACTCTTTGGGGGCCTGTAATACATTCCCAGTAAAGTAGCTGCTGCTTTAACATTCCTAAATTCTTCCCACAAAGCCTTGTTTGAGGATCCTTCCAGGATATCATCTCTCCTTATTACAGTAATTGAATCCTTAATAAATAGTGCGACACCACCAACCTTTTTACACCCTCCCCTGTCTCACCTAAAGATCCTATACCATGGAATGTTGAATTCCCTCAACCATGTTTCTGTGATGGCAACAATATAATATTTCCATGTGTCTTACCTGTTACATTCCTAGTATTAAAGTAAAGACCATCCAGCCTTGCCTTACTCTCTTGACACTCAACATAGCTGAACTCACTGTGACTTGCTTCCTTTACTGTCTCATGATGTGCCTCGGTTTCATTGATATTCTGTGTTCATTGCCCTGTCAGATTAGTTTAAACTCCTCCCAACAGCACTAGCAAACCTACCTGCAAAGATGTTGGTCCCTGTGTGGTTCAGATGTAGACTGGCCCGTTTGTACATGTCCCACTTTCCCCAACGTACAGAGTAATAGAGTAATACAGCATGGAAACAGGCCCTTTGGCCTGAACTGGTCCACACTGACTGTGGTGCCCACTCAGGTAGTTCTAATTGCCCGCATTTGATCCATATCCTTCTAAACACTTCCCATCCATGTACCTATCCAAGTGTTTCTTAAATGTTGCTATTGTACCTGCCTCAGCCACTTTCTCTGGCAGCTCATTCCATATACACACCACTCTCTGTGTGAAGAAGTTGCCCCTCAGGTTGTTCTTAAATCTTTCCTCTCTCACCTTAAGCCTATGCCCTTGAGTTTACAATTTCCCATCACTGGGAAAAAGTCTATATGCATTCATCCTGTCTATGCCCCTCATGATTTTGTACCTCAATAAGGTCACCCCCCCATTCTCCTACGTTGCAAAAATAATGTCCTATCCCGGCCAACCTCTCCCTATAACTCAGGCCTACTAGTCCTGGCAACATCCTTGTGAATCTTCTTTGCACCCTTTCCAGTTTAACTATGTCTTTTCTAGAACAGAATGACCAAAACTGTGCACAATACTCCAAGTGTGGCCTCACCAATGACAAATACAATTGTAACATAACATCCCAACTCCTATACTCAATGCCTCAACCGATGAAGGCCAGCATGCTAAACGCCTTCTTCACCACTCTGTCCATCTGTGATGTCGCCTTCAACAAACTATGTACTTGTAGTCCTAGGTCCCTCTGTCCCACAACACTCCCCAGGATCTTACCATTTACTGTATAAGTCATACCTTGGTTTGACTTTCCAAAGTGCAACACCTCACACTTATCTATATTGAGTAGCATTTGCCAATCCTCAGCCCACTTCCCCATCTGATTAAGATCCCTCTGTAATATTTGATAAATTCCCTTGCTATCAACCTCCTAATTTTGTATCATCTGCAAACATACTAATCATGCTTTGTTCATTCACATCCAGATCATTTATGTAAATAACAAATAACAACAGCCTCAGCACCAACCCCTGTGGCAGACCACTAGTCACAGGTCGCCAGACCAAGAAACAGCCTTCAACCATCACCCTCTGCTTCCTCCCATCGAGCCAATTTTGAATCCAATTAGCTAGCTGTCCCTGGATCCCGTGCAACCTTACCTTCATCACTAGCCTGCTACGTGGGACCTTGTCAAAGGCATTACTGAAGTCCATAAAGACAACATCCACTCCCCTACCGTCATCCATCCTCTTGGTTACCTCTTCGAAAAACCCTTAAAGATTTGTTAGACATGACTTGCTGTGCACAAATCCATGCTGACTATCCCTAATCAGATCTCGACTATCCAAATGTTGGTTGATCTTGTCCCTCAGTATCCTCTTCAATAATTTGCCTATCACTGACGTCAGGCTCACTGGCCTGTAGTTCCCTGGCTTGTCTTTGCTACCTTCCTTAAACAATGGAACAACATTAACTACCCTCCAGTCTTCTGCATCTTCATCAGTGGCTAAGGATGAAGCAAAAATCTCTGCAAGGGCCTCTGCAATTTCTGAGGATGGACTTGATCAGGCCCAGTAAACACTGAGGAGAAATATTCATTAAAAATCTCCCCCATCTCCTGTGGCTCCACACATGGATGGCCGTGCTGATCTTTAAGGGGACCTTTTCTCTGCCAAGCCACCCTTTTACTCTTAATATAGCTATAGAACCTCTTGGGACTATCTTTAACCTTATCTGCCAGAATTAGAGTAACAGAGTATAAACGGGATAGTGATCCAGAAATCTAAACCCTTTGTCTTGTACCAACTCTTAAGACACACATTCATCTCTCCTATCTTCCTATTTCTAAACTCGCTGGCACATGGCACTGGGAATAATCCAGAGATTGCAACCATTGAGGCCCTGCTTTTTAATCTACTGCCTTGCTTCCTGAATTCTTCATGCAAAACCTCATTCCTCACTGTCCATATCATTGGTACTAACATGTACCATGATCTCTAACTCATCGCCCTTTCCCTGTCAGGATGTCTGGCGGCTGTTCAGTGACATCTCTAACCCCCCAGCAGGGAGGCAACACCCCATCCTAGGTTACGACTTTGGTCACAGAAACGCCTGTCCACCGCTGACTAAAGAATGACCTATCAGTTTTGCTTTTCCTTTCTTCTTCCCCCCACCCCCCATTCAGTCAAGCCACTTGTGGTGCCAGAAACTTGCCTCTGACTGCATTCCTCCGAGATACCAGCACCCACGTCAGCTTCCAAATGGAATACCAGGTAGTGAGTGGGACCTAAAAGGATTCCTGCACTACTCGCCAGTTCTTTTTGGACTATCTGGTGGTCACCCATTCCCTTCTTTCTTCTAATCCTTTGAACTGCGGTGTGACCACCTCCCTGAATGTGCTATTCACTTAACACTCAACCTTGCGGATGTGCCACAGAGTCTCCAACTGCTGCTCAGGCTCTGAGACCCGCAGCTCCAGCTTCTGCAGCTGGAAGCATTTCCTGCACATGTAGTCATTTTGGACGCTGGCAATATCTAGGCCTCCCCATATAAGACAAGCTATACATTACGCTAGGCTGGCCTTTCCTGACATCTCTTAAACTTACAACTAACACCTTCTAGTTAGACTAGAATTATTGATCTTACTTTGTTAAACTTCCTACTCTATCACTAAGGTTATGAAAAGATTAACTGTAACTAAGTTACCCACTGCTGTAATTCTGTGGGATAAAAAAGGGTTAACCAGTAATTGTCAGGCACCCAGTAATCACCAATCTGGAGCCTTTCTAGTCTTTAAGTCATGACATAGCAGGTGTCACACTGAAGATTCTCATGGTGTTCCTGCTTTATACACACCATGCTAGATTTATAGTCATACTGTGTCCCCGCCTCCCGGCTGCTGCTGTGGGGTTTCCTGACCGCTGCTCCAAACTAAAGTCTCAAGGCTGAATGGCTGCACGTTATCCTGAAGGGGAAAGGGTGATGAGTTAGAGGTTATGGTACATGTTGGTACCAATGATATGGGCAAAGCAAGGAATGAGGTCTTGCATCAAGTATTCAGGAAGATAGGCAATAGATTAAAAAGCAGGACCTCAATGGTTGTAAAGATGTCAGGCGAAGAATTACCAGCTGTATTCTCAGCCCAGCTCACCAGTGCAAAAGATAATGCTTAAGCGTTTGCAAAAGTCTTCAGCCTGAAGTACCAAAGGAATCATTTATCTCAGCCTCTTCCTGAGGTTCCCAGCATCAAAGATGCCAATTTTCAGCCAATTTGATTCATTCTAAATGTTATCAGCACTTTCTATCTTCCTCAAAAAGCTATGCAAGTACAGCTACAACATTATATCTACCTAACAATGTGGAAAATTGCCCCGATATGGTCTGTACACAAAAAAGCAAGACAAATCCAACAAAACCAATTACTGCCCTGTGACCCAACTGTGGATCACATGTAACGTGATGGAAGATATCATCAACAGTGCTAACAAGCAGCACTTGCTGAGCAGTCACCTGATCACTGAGGCTTAATTCTGCTGCCCCAAGGCCATGCAATTCCTGACCTCATTACAGTTTTGGCTCAAACATGGATAAAAGAGTTGAAGTTTGAAGGTGAGGTGAGAGTGACAGCCCTTGATATCAAGGCTGCATTTAATTAAGTATGGCATCAAGGAACTCCAGTAAAATTATAGTCAATGGAAGTCAAGGTAAAGCTCTTCGGTGGTCAGAGTAATACCTGGCACATCGGAAGATGATTGTGGTTGTTGGAGGTCAGTCAGCTCAGCTCCAGGACATCTCTGCACAATTTCCTCAGGGTAATGTCCTAGGCCCAACCAACTTCTGCTGTTTCATCAATGATCTTGGCCCCCATCATAAGGTCAGAAATGGGGATATTTATCAATGATTGCGCAATGGTTAACACCATTCGTGACTCCTGAGATACGGAAGTAGTCCATGTTCAAATGTACCAAGATTTGGACAATATCCAGGCACCACATCCACAAGCATCCACTCCCTCTACTACCAATGCTAAGTAAAAGCAGTGTGTACTATCTATAAGATGCACTGCAGAAATTCACCAAAAATCCTTAGATAGCACTTTCCAAACCCACAATTACTTCCATCTACAAGGACAAAGACAGCGGACACATACAAACGCCACCACCTACAAGTTCCCTTCCAAGGAATAGGCAGACAGTGCAGGGATCCCCTGTGGCCATTCCCCTCAATAATAAGTACACCATTTTGGATACTGCTGGGGGTACGACCGACCAGGGGAAGGCCATAGTGGACAGGTCTCTGGCACTGAGCCTGGCCCTGTGGCACAGAAGGGAAGGGGGGAGAATAGGAGAGCAATTGTAGTGGAGGATTCGATAGTACGAGGCACAGACAGGCGGTTCTGTGGACGCGAACGAGATGAAATGATGGTATGTTGCCTCCTGGGTGCCAGGGTCCGTGATGTCTCGGATTGTATCTTCAAGATCCTTAAGGGGGAGGTGAGCAACCAGCAGTCATGGTACACATCAGTACCAATGACATAGGTAGAAAAAGGACAGTGAATGTGAAAAACGAGTACTGGGAGTTAGCTTGGAAGCTGAAGTCCAGGACAAACAGGGTAGTTATCTCTGGATTACTACCACTGCCACTTGATAACAAGGTAAGAAATAGAGAGAGAGTGCAGCTAAACACGTGGCTACAGTGCTGGTGTAGGAGGGAGGGCTTCCATTATGTGGATAATTGGAGCACATTCTGGGGAAGGTGGGACCTGTACAGTAAGGATGGGTTGCACCTGAACCAGAAGGGCACAAATATCCTGGGAGGGAGGTTTGCTCGAGCTACATGGGATGGCTTAAACTAGATTGGCAGTGGATGGGGAACCGGATTTGTAATTCAGAGGATGAGGTATTCAGCCTTCCAACAGACACAACAGGGAGTGAAGTTGTTAATAAAGAAATGCGGTCGATGGAGCGTAATTGTGGACACAGAGATGGTTTGAGGTGTGTATACTTCAATGCTAGAAGTATCGGAAATAAGGCGGATGAACTTGGAGCATGGGTCAGTACTTGGAACTACGATGTTGTGGCCATTACAGAAACTTGGGTAACTCAGGGAGAGGAATGGTTGTTGGAAGTTCCGGGATTTAGATGCTTTAAAAGAAATAGGGAGGTTGGAAAAAGAGGCAGGGGAGTGGCATTGCTAGTCAGGGCTGATATAGCAGCTACTAAAAGGCAGTTCGAGAATGATATGTCTACAGAGT
>NC_063362.1:37563842-37573607 GCF_021869965.1 Rhincodon typus
TGAACACAGCAGGCCAAGCAGCATCATAGGAGCAGAGAGGCTCTGCTTGGCCTGCTGTGTTCATCCAGCCCTGCACCTTGTTGTCTCGGATTCGCCAGCATCTGCAGTTCCTACTATCTCTGTCTACAGAGTCAGTTTGGGTTGAGGTGCGGTGCAAGAAAGGAGCGGTCACTTTGTTGGGGTATTTTTACAGACCCCCTAATTGTTGCAGAGAAGTGGAGGAGCGGATTGGGAGGCAGATACTGGAAAGGTGCAGAAGTCACAGGGTTGTAGTCATGGGTGACTTCAACTTTCCAAATATTGATTGGAAGCATTTTAGTTGTAATAGTTTAGATGGAGAGGATTTTGTCCAGTGTGTTCAGGAAGGATTCCTGACACAGTATTTAGATAGATCAACACGAGGAGAGGCCACTTTGGATTTGGTGCTTGGCAATGAACCGGGCCAAGTGTTAGACCTATTGGTAGGAGAGCATTTTGGCGGTAGTGATCATAACTCTGTTACTTTTACAATAGTCATGGAAAAGGATAGGTACATACAGCAGGGTAAGGTTTATAATTGGGGTTTATAATAGGCAAGAATTGGGTATCATAAAATGGGAACAGATGCTGTCAGGGAAGAGCACTATTGAAATGTGGAGATTGTTTAAGGAATGCATACTGCGTGTGCTCGATATGTTTGTCCATAGCAGGCAGGGAAGATGCAGTCGAGTGAGGGAGCCTTGGTTCTCAAGAGAGGTAGAACGACTGGTTAAGAGGAAGAAGGATGCTTATGTAAGGTTCAGGAAACAAGGAATGGAAAAGGCTCTAGAGGGATACAAGTTATCCAGGAAGGAACTGAAGAAAGGGCTTAGGAGAGCTATAAGGGAGCATGAGAAAACCTTGGCAGATAGGATCAAGGAAAACTCCAAGGCTTTTTACACGTACGTGAGGAATAAGAGAATGACCAGAGAAAGGGTAGGGCCAATCAAGGATTGTAAAGGGAATTTGTGCACGGAGCCTAAACAGATAGAAGAGGTCCTTCATGAATACTTTTCTTCGGTATTCATAACTGAGAGGGACCTAGTTGTAGAGGCGGACAGTGTGAAACAGGCTGGTAGGCTAGAGGAGGTTGCTGTTGGTAAGGAAGATGTGCTAGGAATTTTGAGGAAGTTGAACTTAGATAAGTCCCCCAGGCCTGATGGGGTTTATCCAAGGATTCTATGGGAAGCGAGGGAAGAGATCGTAGGGTCTTTGGGAATGATCTTTTTGTCCTCACTGTCCACGGGTATTGTGCCGGAAGATTGGAGGGAGGCAAATGTTCAAAAAAGGGAATAGGGATAACCCCGGAAATTACAGGCCAGTTAGTCTTACTTCAGTGGTGGGCAAATTATTGGAAAGGGCTCTGAGGGATAGGATTTATGATCACTTGGAAAGGCACAGTTTGATTCGTGATAGTCAGCATGGATTTGTGAGGGGTAGATCATGCCTCACAAACCTTATTGAATTCTTTGAAGAGGTGACCAAACACGTGGATGAAGGTGGAGCAGTGGAAGTGGTATGCATGGATTTAAGTAAGGTGTTTGATAAGGTTCCCCATGGTAGTCTCATGCAGAAAGTAAGGAGGCATGGGATAGGAGGAAATGTGGCAGATTGGATTCAGAATTGCCTGACCCTTAGAAGACAAAGTGGACAGAACATATTCATCATGGTGCTCAGTTACACGTGGTATACCACAAGGATCTGTTCTGGGTCCTCTTCTATTTGTGATTTTTGTAAATGATTCGGATGAAGGAGTGGAAGGGTGGATTAGCAAGTTCGCGGACAATACGAGGGTGGGTCGCGTTGTGGATAGTGCGGAGGGCTGTTCTAGGTTACAAATGGACATTGATAGGATGCAGAGCTGGTCTGAGAAGTGGCAGATGGAGTTTAACCCTGAAAAGTGTGAGGTGATTCATTTTGGAAGGACAAATTTGAAAGCAGAGTACAGGGTTAACGGAAAGATTCTTGGCAGTGTGGAGGAGCAGAGGGATATTGGGGTTCATGTCCACAGTTCCCTGAAAGCTGCCACCCAGGTGGATAGAGTTGTTAAGAAGGCGTATGGTGTGTTAAGTCTCATTAATAGAGGGCTTGAGTTCAAGAGCCATGAAGTTATGCTCCAGCTATACAGAAACCTGGTTCGGCCACATCTGGAGTATTGTGTCCAGTTCTGTTCGCCTCATTACAGAAAAGATGTGGAAGCGTTGGAAAAGGCACAGAGGAGATTTACCAGGATGATGCCTGGAATGGAGGGAAGGTCTTGCGAGGAAGAACGACGAAACATGAGAGGGGACTTGATAGAGATGTACAAAATGATCAGAGGTATAGATAGAGTGGATAACCGGAGACTTTTTCCTAGGGTGGAGGTAGCTTTTACAAGGGGGCATAGTTTTAAAGTGAGTGGAGGTAGATATAGGGGAGATGTCAGAGGTAGGTTCTTTACTCAGAGAGTGGTTGGGGTGTGGAATGCGTTGCCGGAGAGGGCATGCAAAATACCATGCAACGACTGACACAAACATTACATCAGACAGACAGGAAGGAAACTAGCCATCAGAATACATGAACATCAACTAGCAGCAAAACGGCACAACAAACTCTCCTTAATATCGGTACATTCAGACAATGAAAGGCATCAGCTTAACTGGGACAAGGTAACCACAGTAGCCCGAGCCAAACATAGACACGCACGGGAATTGCTGGAAGCATGTTTCTCCACACGTATTGCAATCAACAAACACATAGAATTCAACCCCATATACAAACCCATACAGATCAAAACCGGAAATGACACCACTCACCATAACGGACCAGACAGTATGAATTGCAAGTGGAGTAGAATAACATCGCTTTATCGGAGGCTCCACTGATGATGTCACCTAGCATGGTGACAAATGTCTGAATAAGAACAAACCAGCTCGGCGAGCAAGTCAACAACCTCATAGACAATAAATACTTGCTCAGCCAGTGATGCCGACATCCCATGAATTAATTTTTAAAAAATAGTTACTTGAGGAGCTGGAGACTGATGATAAACAAAGTGAAAGCAAAAGAGGTAGTCATCAGAGAACATCAGAAGCAAAAGCATAATAAGGAAAAAGAACAGCAAGCTGACTTTCCCTGGATCCTGACAAAGTGAGAGCAGCAGCAGAGATGCAACTGTCAGGTATGGAAGCAGTCCAAGGATATATTAGATTTATGAACTAGCTAGTGAAACCTTTGTCCAATATGTCATCTGAGTGTGAACCTTTATGCAAGCTCTTTCCGACAGTGTGCATTAGCATTGAGACTCAACAGCAAGCAGATTTTACTCAACTGAAACAACTAGCCACAATAGGTCAATACAATCTGGAAGTCACCAACACCAGCAGAGACATTGAATTTGAAAGACAAACAACTTTCTCTGAAAGCGTTTTCGATGGGAAGCAGAGAAGGAGCATCATTCCAGGAAAGACGAATTGACAGATCAACTCACACATGTGCCATTAAACGTGCTGAACATTTTAAACAAGATTGAGGAGCCTTATCAGGCGTCTGAGCGATGTGGGCTTTGGAAAGATTTGTGGCATGATCCATGGGCAACAGCTGCACACACCTTTCATCAACAGGCATTGCATTAGGCATCTGCCAAGCCATCATGACCATCACAATACCTCCCCAGTACAGTGGCAGATTGTCCATGAGGCACAGACTTGCATTGCAGAGTGCACCAACAACTAGCATTGAAAAGGCTGCAGCAAGGGCACTCTGCGTGCGTGAACAGGTAACCAGCTGACGGATTGGACCAGGATGCATCTCAGGGTTGTTTGCTTGCTCTCTCAATGCTCATTCATTTTGCACCTACATGCATGCTCGAACCACGCATACCAAGATGTACTGTACCATGATGGTTAGCATGTTGGTGCTTCAGCCAGAGTCAACCCTTTCATTCCTGACGTTGTAGGATTATGCTTAGTAGAAAGGGTGCTCTCAGTATCGAATGGCTCAGGAAATGAGGCGTGGAATAATGTCTTGCACATACAACATGTGCCAGTTGCCTTCATGGTGAACACACTGCTGGTTCATTCAACTGAATGGTTATGTCAGAAGGGACAGGGGTGCTTCCAAAGGGGACCCTAGTACCGTCAGTCAAGGACGCAGTTCCGGGCTTGGCCACGGTCAGTTGTCAGCATGGGAGTCTCACGGTCAGGAGATCCATCTGACTGCAGTCCAGGGAATGGGCAGTGGTCAGTCTAATAGGGTCAGCCCCTGGAGTCAGGGAAATTGTTAATGTTGCTTTGAGGAGCTACAAACACAGCGGTCAGGGGTCTGATCAGCTATATCCGGGGGCTGCTTGCAGTTCCTTCCCTTTCTGTCAATAAAAACATATGTTTGGAATTGTCAAATTGCTTGCCTGTATTTGATATTCCCCAGCTGGACAATGAGAAGATGCAGGTCTACAGTGGGCAGTGGGTACTAATTGGCAATGATTTAGAGGGTGTTCAGGTGGGATGTAGATTGGGTGCATCAACATGTGCGATCTGGTGTTTAAGCATTAATAAGGGTGAGAGAGTGTGATTGTATATGTTTCAGCCATGCTGGGCTATGTGGCACTGTGCCGAGCCGCTGCCCTTGACAGGCAACACCAGATTGCCAGCATTTGTCAAGGTGCACAGGGGCCTTTCAAAAATGGTGCAAGTGCAAGGGGTGCCAATCTTTGGGCAGGTATCCACTGGATAGCAAGTTGTGCCAGGAAAGACATGTGGTAAGGTGGGGCTGAAATCAGATTTTATGTATGGTTGGAATATCTCTGTACAGGAATTATAATTTTCATTATTGCCTATGTTTACTTGTTAACTTGTAATGGAAAACGATTGCACAGGCAAACTTTTATGAACAGGGATGTGTTTAGAGAAAAGCATTTTTTTACTATATATTGAATCAGATATAGTAGGAACTGCAGATGCTGGAGAATCCGAGACAATAAGGTGCAGAGCTGGATGAACACAGCAGGCCAAGCAGCATCATAGGAGCAGAAAGGCTGACGTTTCGGGCCTAGACATCAGACATGGAGGAGGGCAAGGGGGTTCTGAAATAAATAGGGAGAGAGGGGGAGGCAGATAGAAGATGGGTAGAGGAGAAGATAGGTGGAGAGGAAACAGACAGGTCGAAGAGGTGCGTATGGAGCCAGTAAAGGTGAGTGTAGGTGGGGAGTTAGGGAGGGGATAGGTCAGTCCAGGGAGGACGGACAGGTCAGTGGGAGAGAGATCCCCTGAGGTTTGTCCGGAGGGAGGAGGGTAACTTCTTCAGGCTAGGCATCCTTAGAAGAGGCTTCGCGGTGGGGTTAAAATTGAATCAGAGATAGTAGGAACTGCAGATGCTGGAGAATCCGAGACAACAAGGTGCAGAGCTGGATGTCCTCCCCCTCTATCCCTATTTATTTCACCTCCCCTTCTCTCCCTATTTATTTCAGACCTCCTCCTCTCTCCCTAATTATTTCAGACCTCCCCCTCTCTCCCTATTTATTTCAGACCTCCCCCTCTTTCCCTATTTATTTCAGACCTCCCCCTCTCTCCCTATTTATTTCAGACCTCCCCCTCTCTCCCTATTTATTTCAGAACCTCCCCCTCTCTCCCTATTTATTTCAGAACCCCCTTCCCCTCCCCCATTTCTGATGAAGGGTCTAGGCCCGAAACGTCAGCCTTTCTGCTCCTCTGATGCTGCTTGGCCTGCTGTGTTCATCCAGCTCTGCACCTTGTTGTCTCTTTTTACTATATATGTTTGTGACTCACCATTGTCTGTGACTGCTGCTGTAATTTGCTTTTGCTCGAGAAGGAGTAGCCATTAAAACACATTTTCTGAAACAATTCTATTTCCTTCCTTTACCATTTCTATAACATGAGCCTTTATTTCCTCTGCTACGTAACTCTGAGAGGAATAACTCATGTCTGCGTTTAATTTGTGTTCACTAATTTTAACAGCTAGAATTGATTCGCATCAGTATCTGCACTTCCTCTGTGTTTGACATTAAAAAGCTTTGACTATGGCTGATCGCAATCTCAGCCCACACTGATGGTAATCCAGGATTACCAATGGTAATAACAGGCCTCCAGGAATTCCCTGACGTGTCTCTGTTGGACTTACGCGATTATGGATGTGTTGTACCAGTCGAATTTGTGTCCCTCGTCCTTGTGTAGTGAGACAAGTGAGAATTGTTCATATGTCTTGGTGGCTAGTTGGTATTCCTGTACCTGTATTGTCAGTTTTCTTCCAGTTTGGCCTACGCAGTGTTTCTCACAGTCCTTGCATGGTATTTTGTGTATTACACCGGTTTTGCTGGTTTTGGGTATGGGATCCTTTATGTTCGTCAATAGCTGTCGCAGGGCGTTTGTTGGTTTGTGGGCTACGCTGATACCTAGGGGTCTGAGTAGTCTTGTGGTCATCTCTGAAATGTCCTTGCTGTACGGTAGGATGATTAATGAGTCATGTTGTGTGTTCCTGTCATGGCCTGTCTTAGAGGTAATGGTGGATTGTGGTTTTTGAGGATCCATTCCTTTTGAAGACTTTGTGTAGGTGCTCCTGTTCCACTTTGCGTAGTTCTGGGATGCTGCGATGTGTTGTGGCTCATTTAAATAATGTCCTGAAGCAGCTCCATTTGTGGGTGTCGGGGTGGTTGCTGGTGTAATTGAGTGTCTGGTCTGTACGTGTGGTCTTTCTATACACGTTAGTCTGGAGTTCCCCGTTGTTTCTGCGTTCTACCATTATGTCCAGGAAGGGTAGTCGGTGTTGTTCTCTTCTTCTTTTGTGAATTTTATCCCGGTGAGGATGTTGTTTATGTGTTGGTAGGTTTCTTCTAGTTTTCTGTGTTTGCTAATCGAGAAGGTGTCATCTACTTATCGGACCCAAAGTTGCGTTGTATAGTGGGGAACTCTGTCCGTTTTAACCTTTGCATTACTGCTTCTGCAATCAGTCCTGATATTGGGGATCCCATTGGTGTTCTGGTATAATATACAAAATACCATGCAAGGACTGTGAGAAGCACTTAATAGGCCAAACCGGAAGAAAGCTGACAAAATGGATACATGAACACCAACTAGCCACCAAGAGACACGACCAATGCTCACATGTCTCACTACACACGGACAATGAGGGAGATGAATTCAGCTGGGACAATACATCCATAATCACACAAGCCAAACAGAGGCATGCCAGCAAATTCCTGGAGGCCTGGTGTTCTAACCGGAACTCCATCAACAAACACATTGAACCAGACCCTGTGTACAAACCACTGAGAAACAGAGCCAGAAGTGGTACCAAACACCTCAACAAACTGAGGCATACAAATAACAAGCGAGACAGAACACCGACGCTTCACCGGAGGGGCACTGATGATGTTACCTAGGAGGGTGACGAAACATTTGCAACCAAACACACTGGCTCGGCCAGCATGTCTCCAACCTAAATCTCCCTGTATTGCGAATTCTCCTTCTGTGAATTGTCTTGGGACATTTTTCTGCTTGAAAGGCTCTGTTTAAAAATGAATCATTAGTAATTTGACTGATAGCAATCCCATCTGGGATGTACTTTCAGTGTATTAATTCAAAAATTCCTTTCAAATACCACTAACAGGGGAAAAAAAGAACTTGGGTTAGTGCTGCAGGTAATTATTCTGATGGATGGTGATGTATTTGTTTCTGTAAGCTGTAAATCACCAGGCTGTGTCTCCACTCTGAGCCCATGTCTGACAGGACCCTGAGGAGATAGTCACTCACGTGGTGTCTGCGGCCGCTCAGTTTCATGTTCAGTAACATCTACATTGTACAGCAAATTCAGCTTTACTGTTTCTGAGACCATTTGAACTGTTTGATGGAATTACCACACCACAGAGGAATAAGTCCTACGGTCTAATCCTTTGACAGAACCCCTTCAGCCTTCATCAATGGGATAAGTGAATCCTAATTTCAGTCCTTATTTTGTAGTTATGATAGGAAACTTGTTGCAATGCTTCAACCTCTGCAAAAAAAACAAGATCCATGAATCACAGTGTTTAATATTTGTTTTTAGTAATGAGGTGAAAAGAAAACTATTTGCAAAAATATCTAATTAATTTATATTCATTTTTGGGTAACTGGTAGGTGACCTGATACAGACTTATCTTGCTTAAGTCGGTTTTATAGGTCTAAGTTTATTTGGAGCAACAAAATTGCTGTTCGTTTACAGCACTTTAAATGACAGACATTAATCAATGTGTTATTTCGTAATGAATCTTTGTAGAAACAAAGTCAGAAGTTGGCTTTCCATAACAGGAACACTGAATAGTTGTTTTCTGCAGTGCTGAAGCATGACTGCCAGGTTGTGCTGGCAGCACTGGTATTAGAGTCTGCACAAGCTGTCACTTTCACATTGCCCTCTGCCCTCCTACACACAGGAGGGAGAAAGCTCAGTGGTCAGTGCAGAGACCTGGAAGTGTGATTAAAGCAAGTGCTGCTGAATGTTGACAGCACACTGTAATTAAAGGCTCTCTGTTCCCTCTTCTCCTGAATAAAGTGCTTATTTAGAAACTATTACTAAAGAGAGATGATGTGTACATCACTGTGTTTGCACTCTGTCTGACAGATGTTTGTAACATCTGGCTCTCATCAGTCACCATTTGCAATGGGCAGTATGATAATAGCAGTTCATGGTGTCAAATCCTGCTAGTTTAAAGCAAGATGAATAGCATTTATAAATGTATCTCCCGCTTTCCACATCAACAAAATCTGTGGTGGTTAAAGATGGTGTTGTGTTATTGGCACTGGATTAGTAATTCAAGACCCAGGTGATGTTCTGAGAACCAGAATTTAAAATCCCACAGCAAGTGGTGAAATTCAAATTTCGAGGAAAAAACTGGGATTAAAAAGCTATTTGTGACATTTGTCAGTTGTTGTGACAAAATAGAAGTGGTTCATTCATGTCCTTTAGAAAAGGAAATCTCACATCTTTGACCTGGTCAGGTGTGATCTACAGATCCACAGCAATGTGGTTGTTTCTTCACTATCTTCTGAAATGATCCTGGAGAGAGACACTAAAAAAAATCGAAAGAACTACGGATGATGTAAATCAGAAACAAAACAGAAATTTCTGGAAAAGCTCGGCAAGTCTGGCTGCATCTGTGGGAAGCAAGCAGAGTTTGTGTATCAGTCAAGTTCTGAGGAAGGATCACTCGACCTGCAACATTAACTCTGATTTCTCTCTACAGATGTTGTTAGATCTGCCAAGCTTTTCCAGCGATTGCTGTTTTTATTTGTGCTAGAGAGAGACACAGTTGTCTCAAAGGAATGAAACCATGTTGACCACCTGTCAACTCAGCAAAGTCGTCCTTACTAATATTTGGGGGGCTAGTGCCAAAATTGGAAGAGTTATCTCACAGACTAGTCAAGTAACACCCTGACATAGTCATACTCACAGAATCACACCTGACAGACAATGTTTATTGATGTGTCACATGTACTGTGGAATACATAAGTACAGCGAAAAGTGCACAAAGTCACCATTCACTAGCACCCACTTGGTTACAAAAACAAGAATTAGAAGATTTTAACAGAGCCAAAGGTAAGCAAGAAAAAAAAACCCAGATCTCAGAGTCCCAAGACCCATTTCACAATGGTGCAGGCACCAATCCAATCGCTAGGACACCCAGGAGGCCGCTGCCACCAAGTGAAGGGCCCACTCTCGCCACTGATTGCCACTGCCTCACCAGCCTGCTCTCGCCGCCGCTGCCTCACCAGCCTGCTC
>NC_063362.1:37573617-37603194 GCF_021869965.1 Rhincodon typus
GCCTCACCAGCCTGCTCTCGCCGCCGCTGCCTCACCAGCCTGCTCTCACCACTGCTGCCTCACCAGCCTGCTCTCACCACTGACTGCCTCACCAGCCTGCTCTCGCTGCCACTGCCTCACCAGCCTCTGTCGCTGCCGCTGCCTCACCAGCCTGCTCTTGTTGCCATTGCCTCACCAGCCTGCGCTCACTGCCACTGCCTCACCAGCCTGCTCTCACCACTGACTGCCTCTGCCTCACCAGCCTGTTCTGGCTGCCACTGCCTCACCAGCCTGCTCTCGCCGCCGCTGCCTCACCAACCTGCTCTCGCTGCCACTGCCTCACCAGCCTGCTCTCGCTGCCAAACCGGTCCACTCTTGATCTACCACCAGTGCTCTGGCCCATACTCGATCCACTGTTGTGGCCCAAATGTTCAGCTCCTGCCACGTGGTTCCCAGTCGCAACCCGACTTCTTCCCGACTCCTAAGGTAGGCAGTTAAAAGGGGGTGGGAGGGGAGTAGGGGGGATAGAAGTACTGCAGAGAAGACAGAGTAGAAGAGTAAAAGAAAGGAAAAGAAAAGGGAACTGATGAGAAGAATGGCACACCAAATGGAGCGACTTACCCTGCCCGCCATCTAGCCAGAGTCTCAAAGGCAATATGTCCTGACCCACCAGCAGGACAGGCTCAGAAGAGGTGACTGCATAGTCGGGCAGGAATTGTCCTGGGAGTCCTCAAAATTAACTCTGGATCCCAAGAAGTCTCATGGCACCAGGTCAAACATGGGCAAAGAAACCTACTGATTACCATGTTTGTCCTCCTTTAGGGTTCCCAGAGACCCCTGAGAGCATCCTGGTTGGTGGACATGTGGAGGGATTCCATGATGAAGAGGAGGCGGCTGGAGCCTGCAAACTGGTAATTCTTCTACAATCTCTCTACACATCCATCCCCCATCAGGATGGTCTCAGGGCTCTCCGTTTCTTTCTGGAACAAAGGCCTGAACCATCCCCACCCACCACCACCCTCCTCCACCTGGCTGAGCTCGTCCTAACCCTAAACAACTTCTCTTTTAACTCCTGTCATTTTCTTCAGGTCAGACAAGTCGCCATGCGTACCTGCATAGGCCCTAGTTATGCCTGTCTCATTGTGGGCTATGTGGAACATTCCTAAAAGTTCTATTCCAGCCCCCAACCAGAACTCTTTTTCCAATATATCAATGATATCATTGGTGCTGCTTCCCTCTCTCATCCGGGATTGGAAAAGTTTATCGATTTCGCTTCCAATTTCCACCCAGCCCTCACTTTCACTTGGTCCATCTCGGACTCTTCCCTTCGCTTCCTCGACATCTCTGTTTTCATTTCTGGGGATAGACTGGCCACTAATATCCACTACAAACCCACAGCTACCTGGACTATACATCCTCACACCCCACTTCCTGTAAAGACTTCATTCCATTCTCTCAGTTCCTCTGTCTCCATCGCATATGTTCCGATGAGGCCAACTTCAACAAGGGAGCCTCTGAAATGTCCATCTTCTTCTTTAACCCAGGACTCCCCAGCACTGTTGTTGGCAGGGCTCTCAACCGGGTGCGACCCATCTCCCGTACTTCGGCCGTCACCACCTCTCTCCCCTCCCACAACAGCGATAGGGTTCCCCTTGTCCCTAGCAACCACCCCACCAGCATCCACATCCAGAAGATCATGAGCCATCATTTCCTCCTCCTCCAGCAAGATGCCACCACCAGACACATATTCCCCTTTCCTCCCCTCCCTTGTCCGCCTTCGGGAGGGACTGTTCCCTCTGGGACGGCCTGGTTCACTCTTCCTTTACTCCCAACACTACTCCACAGCCCTGTGGCACCTTCCCCTGCAAACGCTGAAGGTGTAACAATTGACCATTTACCTCCTCCATCCTCAGTATCCAAGTCAGAGGCTAGGAATCCTGCAGTGAGTAATTCACCTACTGACTCCCACCAAGGCTGTTCACCATCAAGAAGGCACAGGTCAGGAGTGTGATGAAATACTCCCCACTTGTCTAGATGGGTGCAGCTCCAACAACACTCAAGAAACTTAACACTATCCAGGACGATTCCAACACCATCCCATTTAATTGGCACGATATCCAATAAACATGCAGTGTAACAGCAGTGTGTACCATCTACAAAATGCACTGCAGAAATTCACTAGAGCTCCTTAGACAGCACCTTTCAAATCCTTCACCATGACCATCTAAAACACAAGGGCAGAAGATACATGGAAAAACCAACACCTGTAAGTTCCCCTCCAAGCCACTCACCATCCTGACTTGGAATATATCACTGTTCCATCAGTGTTGGTGGATCTAAATCCTAGAACTCCCTCCCTGATGGCATTATGGGTCTACCTACCACACGTAGATTGCCATGGTTCAAGAAGGCAGCTCAGCACCACCTTCTAAAGGCAAGTAGGGATAATATATGCGGGGCCTGCCAGTGACGTCCACATTTCATTGATGAATTTTAAAAAAATGTTCAGCTAACAACAGCCACACCTGTGTTACTTCCTGCAGTCGGCATACCCTCAGGTTACAGGCTGTGAAACAATGATAATGTGAAGAGCATGCCTCATAAGGGTATACTGACGTGCTGCCTGTGAGACATAATGGAATACCATAAACCTTGCATTAATAAATGTGAAGCATTTAGGTTGGTGTAATACAATTCTCCATCCCTGCTGGAATATGGCAAAGATATGAAAGATGATGACATGGAGCTCGTAACATAGAAACTATGAGCAAAAGTAGGTCATTTGATCCACTAAATCTACTCTGCTATTCAATATGATCATAGGCTGCTCCACTTTATGCCTTACCCTTATGCTTTTCATTCTCTAAACCTGTTGTGTCTCAAAACCTATTTCTTTCTTAAATATATCCAGTGACCTCGCCTTCATAGCCTAATGTGGTGGAGAATCCACAGGCTCACCAACCTCCGAGTGAAGAAACTTTTCTTCATCACAGTCCAAAATGGCTTAAGCTGTATCCTGAGATCATGGGCCCTTGTCCTCTGCATCCTATCTGTCCAGCCCTGTCTGTTGCCTCCCAGGTGAAAGGGTTCAGAACATAACAGAATGACTGGATAAACTTCTGAACAGGGAGGGTGAACAACCAGTGATCATGTTTCATGTGGGAACCGACAACATAGGGAGGGACAGCTTGGAGGTCTTGCCGGATCACTTTCAAGAGTTAGGGAGTAGGTTGAAATACAGGACCTCCAGGGCAGTAATCTGAAATCTGAAATCTGAGATGAGCTTCACCTGAGCAGAAATGGAACTGATCTCCTGGCCAAGTGAATGAGTAAATAGTATAGTGGAGATGGATTTAAACTTGTAAGGCGGGGGATAACTTGACCAATGGGCCTAATTTAGAAAGTACCAGAGAGGGGAAAAGAGAGAAGATGGAGAATGGAGAAATGGAAGTGAGAGAAGGCTTGAATATTGGCAGTGAACAAAGAAATGGTCGTTTTCCAGTTGGCAAGAAAGAGGCAAGAGCAGGGTTAAATTGTATGTATGTAAATGCATGGAGTACTGTTAACATAATTGAGGAACTGGAAGCAGACATTGCTCTGGGATGATTTGACATGATTGCATTAACAGAAATGTGGCTCAAGCCAGAATATGACTGGACAGTTAAAATCCCAGGTTAAAACATTTTTAATAGAAACAGGGTAGGTAAAAAGGGAGAAGGTTTAGCAGTCTTAGTCAAAGATAGTATCAGAGCCGTTGAATGAGATGCAGTTCTTGACTGGAATCTAAGATAACAAGGTGTAGAGCTGGATGAACACAGCAGGCCAAGCAGCATCAGAGGAGCAAGAAAGCTGACATTTCGGGTCTAGACCCTTCTGCAGAAATGGGGGAGGGGAAGGGGATTCTGAAATTAATAGGGAGAGAGGGGGAGTCGGATAGAAGATGGATAAAGGAGAAGATAGGTGGAGAGGAGACAGACAGGTCAAAGAGGCGGGTTTGGAGACTGTGAGGAGACTGTGGAACGGCTGATGGAGCCGCGAAGAGAGCGATCCCTACGGAAGGCAGATGGGGTGGGGAGGGAAATATATCCTTCGTTGTAGGGTCAGATTGCAGGTGGCAGAAGTGGTGGAGAATGATGCGTTAAATCTGGAGATTAGTGGGGTGATACGTGAGGACAAGAGGGATTCTGTCTTTGTTTTTGTTGTGGGGAGGGGGTGTGAGGGCAGATTCTCCCCGTGTCTTTGTGGGTTTCCACCAGATGCTTCTGTTTTCTACCACAGTCCAAAGATGTGCAGGCTAGGTCGATTGGCCATGCTAAATTGCCCGTATTGTCCAGGGTTAGCTGGATTATCCATGGGAAATGTAGGGTTACAGGGAAAGCATAGGAGGATGGGTCTGGGTGGGTGCTCTTCGCAGGGGCCCGGTGGACTTGTTGGGCCAATGGCCTGTTCCCACACTGTAGGGCTTATAGGATTCTATGAAATACAATAGAATATAGATCAGTTGGAGGCATGGGCAGAAAAATGGCACATGGAGTTTAATCCAGACAAATTTGAGGTAATGCATTTTGGAAGGTCAAGTACAGGAGGAAATTATACAGTTAATGGCAGAATCCTTAGGAGTATTGATATGCAGAGAGATCTGGGTGTGCAGGTCCACAGATCACTGAAGGTGGCAGCACAGGTAGATAAGGAAGTGAAAAAGGCACGTGGCCTGCTTGCCTTCATTGGAAGGGGCTTTGAGTATAAGGATAGACAAGTTATGCTGCAGCTTTATACCAGTTAAAGTTAGGCCATACTTGGAATATTGCGTACAGTTCACACACTACCAGAAGGATGTGCTTGCTTTGGACAGTATACAGAAAATGTTTACCAGGATGTTGCCTGGTATGGGGGAATTTTAGCTATGAAGAATGGTTGCGTAGACTGTGTTTGTTTTCACTGGAACGCAGGAGGCTGAGGGGATGACCTGGTTGACATTTATAAGATTGTGAATGGCATGGATAGAGTGGAATGTATGAGGCTTTTTTCCAGGGTGGATGGTTCAATTACTAGGGGATGCAGGTTCAAGGTGTGAGGGGGAAAATTTAAAAGAGATGTGTGAGGCAAGTTTTTCACACAAAGGGTGGTGAGTGCCTGGAACATGCTGCCAGAGGAGTTAGTGGAAGCAGATACAATAGCAGCATTTAAGAAGCACCTGGATGAATACATGAATGGGAAGGGAATAGGGGAATATTGATCCTGTCAGTGAAGAGAGTTTTAACATGCAAGGGCAAAATGTGTCAGCGCAGGCATGGAGAGCTGAAGAGCCTGTTCCTGTGCTGTATTGTTCTTTATTAATATTGATTTTTGATAAGTTCCAAGAAAGTTATGTGGTTACACCTAAAGTTAGAATTCTGTAGCTAACAAGTTGTGTCTTAATGTGATCATTTAATCCACATTCCAAAGTCTACTAATCCCTGTATTCATTCCTCCCTATAATGATAAAAGGGGTTGCTTTTACTGTCTGAAACTAGTTTTAATCATTTCCTTTAATGCTTTTCTATAACAAATTCAGACCTATAATTATTGATTAAACAACTAATTAGTGTGAAGTGTTCTTATCTATGTCTTATGCATCAACTGCAACCTTGAGCTGCTGTTGTTATCACATGTGAAATGTTGTTACCTATGTCTTTACAGAGCTGCTATTGTTTTACCATATTAATCAAATATTAAATGTTATTATCTATGTCTTATGCACATTCAGCAGCCTTGAAATGTTACTGTCAGCCTTGTTCTGCTACATTAGCCATGGGTAGCCGTCAACCATTTTGTCTGCTCAGTTATGGGCACCAAGTGGCGTCAGCATTCTGTCTACTCCACCTGGTCATATCTGTGTAACTAAACACAACAGGTTTTCCTCCCCAGCTGAAATATTATGTTCAGTTATGGACAGAACACTTTATGAAGAATGGCAAGGCATTGGAGAGGCTCAAGAGAAAAGC
The DNA here is from genome assembly GCF_021869965.1 of Rhincodon typus. Classification (NCBI taxonomy): domain Eukaryota; kingdom Metazoa; phylum Chordata; class Chondrichthyes; order Orectolobiformes; family Rhincodontidae; genus Rhincodon; species Rhincodon typus. The sequence continues at coordinate 37,579,581 of NC_063362.1, forward strand.
CTAGAATGAGCCAGGGATGACTTTAGTTTTGTGGCGAAACTGTGATTGTTCTCTTTAAAGCAGGGAAGGTTAAGAAGGGACTTAACAGCGGAGTTCAAAATTATCAACGGTTTCAATGAGTAATTAAGGAAAAACTGTTTCCAGCGGCAGGAGGATCACTGATCAGAGGGACATGGAAACTAAAATAACCCTTTGGAGAGGAGGAGAATATTTTTATGAAGTAAGTTGATGTGATCTTGGAATGCATTGAAAGAATTGGGGAAGCAGGTTCAACAGTGACTTACAAAGAGGAATTGCTACATGCTGGACGAGGAATGTAGATCTGTGGGCAAGGAGCAGGGACTGGAACTGGTTGTTTTTTTTTAATAAGCCAGCACAGACACAATGGGCCTGATGACTGTTCTGCTTTCTTCTATGATTCAATGAATCTTTTCATTGTTTGTAAAATTTTGTGAAAAAAAGACTCAGGTTTTTTTTGTGAACTGTTGAACAATGTCAAAAGGCTACATTGCTGGATTTGAGCGGAGGAGGGAAGCGCAAACCAGGTTTCAGACAAACATAGGAAATTGGAGCAGGAGTTGTCCATATGGCTGCTCAAACCTGTTTCATTATTCAGGAAAATTTTTAAAATTCCTTCATGGGATATGGGTATCGATGGCTTGGCCAGCAAGCAATGGGAAGATTTCTGAACTCTCTAATTGAACAGCCTTACATCATTATAATCTGGTGAATAGTCATTGAATTAATGAATCGTGTCCAGCATATCCAGCGTTATTGATAAAGAAATGTAAGATGTTGGAATATTGCATCTTGTCTCTCTGTGCCCTAGCAGACACCTTGGCCTCAGCACAGCTTTTATGTTAGCTGAACACAGCAGTCGCTTGTGGTGTGTCAAAATGGGCCAAGCTGGCAGATATGATGGGGTAGCGTGGGAGTGTCTGCTTGTCAAATTTTTGCCTTCACAAAATCAAATGGTAGGCATGGTAAAAAGATAAGGATCTCGTTTTTGTTGATATACCCTTTCCCCAGGTCGGTCATTCCTGTTCCGTTCATATACTCTCCCCTGCCCAGTGATACTGACTGACTGCCAATATTCTTCCCATGTTGCTGTGCATGTGGACTGTTCTTAATGAACAACCACTAACTCTCATTACTGTTGTCAAATCCAGCTCCCCCAGCACCCCACTGTATTACTGAAATGTCAAGGCATTCACAGACATCTCATAAAACTAATTGTGCCTTTGTCTGAAGATGGTAAATTAGTAGATGTGCAAGAATGAACTTTAAACAAACACTAGACAGTGATTTGCACCGTGTATTTTAGGCAATGAGGAATCTCTGAGGTGCCCAAGAAAGGGGACATCAACTGAAACAGCAGGGTGTAAACCATGTTCAAGGGCTGTGTTTGTGTAGCTGACAGGTAGATTTGATAGATTATCTTGGATTGCCTTGCATGTGTGCTCATGTATATCCTGTGAATATCTACCTTAACTGACATGTTTAAGACTTTATCCTGTTGTTGAGCTCAATTCTCATCAATCTGCTTCAATTGATAAATAAAATTGTATTGACCACTTTAAAATTCCTGTTTGGAGCAATTAACGTGGTGATGTAATGCAGACTAAGAGCAAACAGTGCTTGTAACTGATTTTGATATCCTGTTGCTGTTCACTTACTTAAAACAAAATCAGTATACCCTAACTTCCAGCTTAGCTGAAGTCTCAAGGAGATCATAGAATCACTACAGTGTGGAAATAGGCCCTTTGGCCCAACAAGTCCACACCAACCCTTGGAGCATCCCACCCAAACCCATCCCCTTATAACCCATCTAATCTACACACCTCTGAACACTACGGGCAATTTAACATGACCAATCCACCTAGCCTGCACATCTTTGGACTGTGGGAGGAAACTGGAGCACCTGGAGGAAACCCATGCAGACATGGGGAGAATGTGCAATCTCCACACAGACAGTTGCCTGAGAGTGGAATTGAACCTGGATCCCTGGCGCTGTGAGGCAACAGTGCTAATCACTGTGCCACTGTGCTGCCCCAATTTTTTAATAGCAAAAGATAATGAGAAGCTGGAGCTGGTTTTACACCATTGAGCTGTGGAGACAGCAATTTCTGTATCCACTATACCTGCTCCATTCTTCAGCTTGAATAGCTTGCATCTGACCTGTGGATAGTGACAATGAGAACACTAATGGCAACTATTTGTTAGAGATGAGTGATGGATTCTGACACTGCTAGTGGCTTTTTCTCACCAGCATGAGAAGAAATTGCAGGGGCCCTGGCTGATATATTTGGATCATAGTTAGCCACGGTTGAGGTCCTAGAAGACTGGAGGGTAGCAAATGTTGTGCCCTTATTCAAGAAGAGCTGCAAAGAAAAACCTGGGAATAATAAAGTTAATGTTTCAGGTCCGGTGACCCTTCCTCAGTTCTGAGGAAACGTTAACTCTGTTTTCTCCTTCACAGATGCTGCCAGACCTGCTGAGCTTTTACAGCAACTTTGTTTTTATTCCTGATTTACAGCATCCGCAGTTCTTTTGGTTTTTACTTGGGAATAATAGACCAGTAGTCTGTGGTAGGTAAATTACTGGAGAAGATTCTGAGGGATAAGATATACATGAATTTAAAAAGAGTGGGTTTGATGAGGAGTAGTCAGCATGGCTTTGTGCGTGGGAGATTGTGCCTCACAAATTTGTTAGAGTTCTTTGATGAAGTGATCAGGAAGGTTGATGAGGGCAGGGCAGTAGACATAGTCTATTTGGATTTCAGTAAGGCCTTTGATAAGGTTCCGCATGGTATGCTGCTCTGGAAGGATAGATTGCATGGAATCCAGGGAGAGTTGGTAAATTGGATACACAATTGACTTGATGGTAGGAAGCAGAGAGTAGTACTGGAAGGATGCTTGTCTGACTGGAGGCCTGTGTCTAGTGGTGTGCCTCAGGGGTCGGTGCTGGGCCTATTGATGTTTGTATCTATATCAATGATTTGGGTGAGAATGTACAAGGCATGAATAGTAAGTTTGCAGATGACACTCAAATAGGTGGTATTGTGGACAGCGAGGAAGGTTATCAGAAATTGCGGCAGGATCTTGATCAGCTGGGAAAGTGGGCCAAGAAATGGCAAATGGAGTTTACTATAGATAAATGTGAGATGTTGCATTTTGGGAGGTCAAATCCAGGTAGGAATTTCATGGTGAATGGTAGAACCTTAAGGAGTGTATGGAACAGAGGAACTTTGGAGATCAGGTGCATGGTTCTCTGAAAGTGGAGTCACAGGTAAACAGGGCAGTGAAGAAGGCTTTTGGCACATTGGCTTTCATTAGTCAGGGTATTGAATATAGAAGTTGGGAAGTTATGTTGCAGTTATACAGGACGTTGGTGAGGCCGCACTTAGAGTATTGTGTTCAGTTTTGGTCACCTTGCCATAGTAAGGATGTTATTAAACTGGAAAGAGTGCGGAAGAAATTTACAAGGATGTTGCCAGGACTCAAGAGACTGAGTTATAGGGAGACGTTGGACAAGCTGGGACTGTTTTCTTTAGAGCGTAGGAGACTGAAGGGGACGGGGGGTCTCTTGTAGAAGTGTAAAAGATCATGAAAGGCATGGATAGGGCGAATGCACTCAGTCTTTTACCCATTGTTGGGGAATCAGGACTGAACTGAGAAGGAATTTCTTCATTAGGACTGAACTGAGAAGGAATTTCTTCACCCAGAGGGTTGTTAATGTATGGAATTCCTTGCCCAGTGAAGTAGTTGATGCTACTTCAGTAAACGCTTTTAAAAAAAAGGTAGATTTTTTTTTGAACAATAAAGGAATTAAGGGATACGGTGAGAACGCGGGTAAGTGGATCTGAGTCCACGAAAAGATCAGCCATGATCTTATTGAATGGCGGAGCAGGCTCGAAGGGCCAGACGGCCTACTCCTGCTCCTAGTTCTTGTGTTCTTGTGAATCAAAGACTAGAGGGCATCAGTTTAAGGTAGGAGGGGAGAGAATACGTGGGAGCCTGAGGGGCAACGTTTTTTACACAGAGGGTGGTACGTATATGGAACGAGCTGCCAGCAGAAGTGGTTGAGGCAGGTACATTAGCAATATTTAAAAGGTATTTGAACAAATACATGGACAGGAAAGATTTAGAAGAATATGGGCCAAGTGCAGGGAAATGGAGTTAGTGTGGATGGACATTTTGGTCAGCATGGACCTGTTTGGGCCAAAGGGCCTGTCTCCGTGCTGTAGGACTCTATGATTTCTATGACTGTATGACTCTTGAGCAGCCTTTTTCCTAAATGAGGTCACATGTAACAACAACCAAACACCCCCAACTCCTCCCCACAGCTCTACGGCACCTTCCCCTGTAACCGGCAAAGGTGCAATACCTGCCCATTTACCTCCTCCCTCCCCAGTATCCAAGGGCCCAAACATACCTTCCAAATTAAGCAACACTTCAACCGCATTTCCCAGAATCTAGTCTACTGCATTCACTGCTCACAATGTGGTCTCCTCTACATTGGGGAAACGAAGCGTAGACTTGGCGACCGCTTCGCAGAACACCTACGTTCTGCTTGCAAAAAAGACCCTGAACTACCTGTTGTCTGCCACTTCAATGAACCACCCTGCTCCCTGGCCAACATCTCTGTCTCTGGCTTGCTGCAGTGTTCCAGTAAAGACCCATGCAAGCTGGAGGAACAACACCTCATTTTCTGTTTGGGGACCCTACAGCCCTCCAGACTTAATATTGAGTTCAATAATTTTAGGGCCTAAACTCTCCCATGTCCCAGCCCCCTACCCCACACACCAGGCCACATCACCACATAGCCTGCCATTACACACCCGCTGTTGTTAGTCACTAACAGTCCCCATTAACAACTATTCACCCTCCCAGCCTGATCGTTATCAACTCCTTTGTCTGTCCAACTGTCTTTCTCTCTCTTCGGGCTCTATCCTATTGTTTACTCCCTACCCCACCCACCTCCCTTTTTTCTGCATATAAGCTGACGTTTTCCCAGTCAACATCAGTTCTGAGGAAGGGTCACCGGACCCGAAACGTTAACTCTGTTTTCTCCTTCACAGATGCTGCCAGACCTGCTGAGCTTTTCCAGCAACTTTGTTTTTTTACATGTAATGACAGTTAGCTGAGTCCCTGGCCCTGTGAGGCAGCACTGCTAACCACTGAGCCACTGTGCAGCATGGAGGAGTAAGATGTTTTTCAACATTTTCTACCTACACTGTTGAGTATATGCTTTTCATAAAATATGTCGGGTGGTATATTTGAGCTACCTTATATATGTGGCTCAATCATTAATATGTGACACAAAGTGATTTGACTTTTACTTAAAGTGTTTATTTTGCATTAATATGCATTGCTACAGCATTTTGAATCAATTTGAAACATTGGCGCCAAGGCAAACACTGATAACTGTTCACAGTTTAATTTCTAGAGCAATTACTTATTGTCTGGATGAATAAAGGAAATATTCTGAAACTGTAAAATATTCCCAAACTGTGAGAAGGGAATATACTGGGACAATATTCTTTATAACAATGTTTGAAAATTAATTTGAGAATCAGAAAATAAAAATACATCTCACAGCATTTATAACATTTTGTGTCATTAATACTCTAAGTCAACACCAATTTCAAACTCATTGAAAAGTTCAATTCATGAATATTCATTTGAAAATGTTTAAACAAACCCATGTCCAGTACTGGGATTAGAATATACTCAATACCAAAGTTAATGGCTACAACTTTGAGCATTTATATAATTTCTTCAGCTGGTATATTTACAATTACTTAGGTTTGGAACCCTTACTCTCCAGTTTAGGGTATATCCATTGATCACTGTAGGCAAAGACTGGTAGTGCTGTGCTCCAGGCTAGCACTAAGGCACAGAAAAGAAATAGAAAGCAGAGTGATCAACAATGAAAGGTCCCACTTGTACCAACAGCAGGAGCAGGATGTCTTGTAGTTCCTATGAGAGGGTTGAAGTGGATTGATAAAGTATTGTGAGTTGTCTCTTTGAATATATGCTGAGACAACCTGCACTCACCATAAACATAACCCAGAAGCTGAATGGCTTAATATCAACTCCCCCGAGCTCACATCCACAAAATAAGCACTTGGTAAATTTTGTCTGTTCCAAGGTTCAATAATTACTCAAAAGGATGCAGTCTACATTTTGTAGATTTCCACATTTGTTTCCATTAGATAAATACTATAAGAAATCAAAATAAGAGTAGAAGAGTAGAAGTTTCTTGAGCCTGCTCCGCCATTGAGTAGGATCATGGCTGATTCTATACAATAATGGCTGATCCTAGTTCAAACGATCATGATTTCTCTTAGGAACTTTAGGTGAACCCCATCAATGTGTCTAGTGCTAGTGATAAGAACAAAAGAGCAAGGGTGTACCAAATGACCCTCAAAACTGTCGAGCCACTCAAAATCATTTTTACTGAACTGAAATTATAGCTCAACTCTGCTTTCCATTCTATCTTGGTTTTCATTCCTTATGTTAATATGGAAAATATATTAATCTCAGTCTTAAATATAACAAAAACCAAACAGCCACAATACTCCTGATTAGTAGATTCAAAAGATTCAGAATTCTCTGATATTGAGGTTGCTGTGGGAGATGAGGAAGGAAATTACAGGGATTCTAAGCCAAATTTTTAATACCTCTCTGGCTACATGGCAGGTGCCAGAGGAGTAGAGGACAGCAAATGTGGTTCCACCTTTCAAGAAGGGTTGTAGAAAGTGAACTACAGACCAGTAAGTGTCACATGAGTGGTCGGGAATTATTGGAGAAATTTCTGAAGGACAGAATTCATCTCCATTTAGAGAGGCAAGGTTTGATCAGGAGTAGTCAACATGGCTTTGTCAGAGGGAGGTCATGCCCAATAAACTTGATAGATGTTTTCGAGGAGGTGACCAGGTGTGTAAATGAGGGTAACACAGTTGATGTAGTTCATATGGATTTCAGCAAATCCTTTTGACATTTTAGCTATGAAGAAAAGCTTGATAAGTTTAGGTTGTTTTCTAGAGAAGGTTGAGAGGGACCCTGATTGAGGTGTATAAGATTGAGGGGCATGGACAGGTTGGATAGAAACAGCTGTTCTCCTTAGTTGAAGGGTCAACAACAAGGTCGCATAATTTTAAGGTGAAAGGCAGCGCATTTAAGAGGGGATTTCAGGAAAAATCTTTTCATCCAGAGGGTGGTGGAAAACTGGAATACACTATCTGGGAGGTTAGCTGAGGTCGGAAACCTCACAAACTTTAAAAAGTGCTTGGATGAGCACTTGACCTGTCATAACGTTCAAGGCTTTGGGCCTTATTTTGTCAGGACAGTCTTGATGGGCTGGAGGGCTTCTTCTACATTGTATGATTCTCTGAAGAGTATTCAGTTATCAGATGTAGGAATAGGAGCAGGTAATTTAGTCTCACATCTATTGTAGCCTTAAATGAAATCATGATTAGCCAGTGACTGAACTCCATCTCCTCATATCCCTCAGTACTTGTGATCTAGCATCAATTACTGTTCACAACAAAAAGATTCAGATTTCATACAAGAACACAATGGATGCAGGATTAGACCATCTGGACTATGGAGTCTGTCTCACCATTCAGTACAATCTTCAATCTTAGTTCTACTTTCCTGCTCACACCTCATATCCCTTTTCCCCTGAGATCAAAATTCTATCTTTCTCAGCTTTAAATATATTCAACATTTGAACAACAGGATACAGATTGCAAGATTTGCAAACTCATAAAACTAGAAGTCAGTTTTCAGTTGGGGTTCTGTAGGGCTGAGTTTGTTTGCACTTTCTGGTGTACATTGATGATTTGGACGTAAAAGTAAGGGGTATGTTGAGAAGTCGTGTATGACAAACAGCCCTCAATGTTGCCTTTTTATTTTTGTATTATTGTATTCTCCAATCAACCTGTTCAGGTTACACACATTACACACCTCTGGAGCAGGTGGGACTGGAACCCAAGCCTCTGGGTCAAGCATAGGAGCATTACCACTGTGCCACATAGGGCCGCTCTTTTTCATTTTTATAGATATTTTCTAATCAGCCTGTTCACAGATGTTATAACACACTTCTACAGCAAGTGGGACTTGAACACAGGTCTCTTGACCCAGACGTAGGGCACTACAACTGCACCACAAGAGCACCTAAAAATATATTTGAGCTACATTATACATATTTTTAATCAACCTTTTCAGATGCAATATGACACACCTCAGGAGCAAGAGGGATTTCAATCTAGGCCTACTGGTTCAGAGATAGAGGCTCTACCACTGCACCACAGAGGGGTTCTCTTTTCATTTCTATATATTTTTCTAATCAACCTGTTCAGAGATATCATTACGCACCTCTGAATTGGGTGGGACTTGAACTCAGATCTACTGGCTCTGAGCTGGGGACATTACAAGAGCCTCATTTTCATGTCTATAAAAAGTTCTTGATTATTGCTGACTTTAGCTGTTGATTTTTTAAGCTAATTGAGAACAGATGGTCTGGATTAGAAACAAGCACCATGAGTATTAAACAGACAAATTAGTTGAATCATCTTTAAGTGGAGTTCAGTGTTCAGACAAAGCTTTCAGTGGTGTGCTTCCAGCTGTCACAATACTGCAGTCACAATACTGTGACCGTGACAGAGTGGCTCCAACAACTGAATTACTTTCAACCAACTGGTCACGCAATGTCTTTTCAGAATTTGAATTAAACAGCTCAACAGTAAAATATACAGTCCACTACTCCAATTGTCCAGTTTGCAATTTATTTGAGCTTGAAAACATCACCTCTTTCTATTGAAAAGCACTGCGCAGCCTGGCAACTGTAACACTGTCTGCACAGTTCAAAAATGGTTGTACAGTCTGCACAGCTCAGCAACAGCAACACAGTCTGCACTGCACAGCACCAGTTGTACAGTCTGCACTACCTGATAACTGTAACAGGGTCTGTGATAGCCAGCAATTGTAAAAAATTCCATATTAACCAGCATGTAGAACAAAGTCTGTACTGCCTGGCGATTGTAATGCAATTAGTACTACCCAGCAACTGTAAAATCTTACTAATACTTAAGGTCAGACTAATCGGCCAATAATTTCCTGTCTTCTGCCTCCCTCCCTTCTTAAACAGGGGTGTTATTATAGTAGCCATTTTCCAGTCCTCTACGACTTTCTGATGCCAGTGATTCCTGAAATGCTTTTACAGTCCAATCAGGTATCTTCTTCACAACTCTGGGGTGTAGTCCATCTGGTCCAGGTGATTTATCCACCTTCAAACTTTTCAGCTTCTCCTAAGTGATGGCCATGACACTCAGCTCTGCTCCCTGACTATCCTGAAGTTCTGGTATGCTACTGGTGTCTTCCACCATGAAGACTGATGTAAAGTGTCTATTCAGTTTCTCTGCTACATCTTTGTTCCCTGTTATTATTTCTCCAGCACTAACCAAAACAGAAATTTCTAGAAAAACTCAGCAGATCTGGCAGCATCTGTGAATAGAAATCAGAGTTATCATTTCAGGTCCAGTGGCCCAATGTCCACTGTTGCCTCTCTCTTAGCTTTTATATATCTAAAAAAAACTCTTGTAATCTTCTTTAATTTTACTAACTAGCTTATCCTCAGGATGGCATGGTGGCTCAGTGATTAGCAATGCTACCTCAGTGCCAGGGACCCAGGTTCAATTTCACGCTCAGGTGAGTGTCTGTGTGGAGTTTGAACAATCTCCCCTTGTCTGTACGGGTTTCCTCTGGGTGCTCTGGGTTCTTCCACAGTCCGAAGATGTGCAGGTTAGGTGGATGGATAGGACATGCAGGGTTACAAGGTGGGTGGGATGCTGTTCAGAGGGTCAGTGTGGACTCAATGAGCTGAATGGCTTGCTTCCACACTGTAGGGATTCTATGATTCTAACATGCAGACCATGAACCTCACCAGCAGATCTACCACAAACTGTGTCTAAGTGAAAACTACAGACACAAACAAAAGCTGTGTCGTTGCATCAGTCATCTTCTAATGACCCTCACACCACTGGTCTTATGTGAGGAAGGATGTAGATGTATTGGAGGCTGTTCAAAAAAGATTGATTAGGTTGCTATCTGGAATTAGTGTGTTATAAGTTATTATTAGTTATGAGTTTCTGTTGGACAGACTCAGCTTGTTTGTTCTGGAGCTTAGATGTCTGAGAGCTGGCTTGATTGAAGTTTATAAGATCTTGACTAGTCTTGCCAAGGTGAATGTGGAGAGTATGTTAGTCTTTGGGTGACACCAGAAATAAAGAGCACAGTTTGAAAAGAGAACAGAGATGAGGAGAATTTTTTTTGTTACAGTGTTGTGCAACTTTGGGATTCTCTGCCTCAGATGGTTACGGAAGAGGGGTCATGAAATATTTTTAAGGTAGATAGATTCTCATGTGGTAGGGGGATCAAGGGTTATTCTTGGTAGATGGAGGATTGTGAAATTTGAAACACAAACAAATTCACCATGATCATCTTGAATGGCAGAGCAGGCTTAAGGGGCAGAATGGTCTACTGCTCCTATTTTGCATGTTCAGTTCATATGTTCAGTATTGCATTGCACTTCCGGTACGTTGCCCACAGGTGTGGATAACACCTATAGAACAGGAAGGAAATGTTCAACCAATGCTGCCTCCAATCGAAATCAAAACTGCTCCAACCTTAGTTGTAGAATGTATAAACGACAGATGTGTGTTTGTGCTGACTCAGAAGTGGAGGCCCAGTCATTTTCAACTTCTCTTCTGAAGTACGTGAAAAATGTTTTACTGAACATCTGGAACGCCCTCTTTTGTCACATCAAAATATGCTGCATCGACTACCACCAATGTGAGACCCTGGAAAATCTTGACCATATTCCATACCTTGGGAGCTTCTTCTTGATGAAAGCAAACATAGACACAAAATTCATCATTGCCTTTAATTTGTCAGCTCAATCTTTGGCTGCCTGAGGTAGGAGCATTTGGAGAGCAGCATGTCAAACCTGAGAATAAGGTGATCTTTTATCAGTCATAGTATTCCACTGGACAACTTACAGCAGGTACGTCAAAACATTGAGATGTGCCACCAACTGTGTCTTTGCAACATCCTCCGAATATATTGGATTGCAAAAAAGTGGTGATCTAATCCCACAAAAGATCTCCTGTGCAAGATATGTTGTTCATCTGCCTGACAGCAGGCTCACAAAACAACTGCTCGACTCAGCTGCAGCAGGAGACCTCCAGGTGGAGAGTGGAAATGCTTTAGAGATGTCCTCAAAGCACCCCTGAAGAGGTTAAACATCCTCACTGACACTGCTTTTGGGCTGAGACTGAGCAAATTGCTAAAGATATTGAAGTCACAATGCACCAGTTTTCTGTATTTATGTACTCTTCAGCATCTGGTTATTTGATCCATTATTTAAGAGTCTATTAATATAATTAGATAATTTCCTTTTATTGGCTCGTGGGACATGCGTGGCCCGTCTGGCCAGCATTTATTGCCTGTCCGTGGGTGCCCTTGAGAAGGTGGTGGTGAGCTGCCTTACACAATGCCCTGTGTAAGGATCTTGGATGATTTTTTTTGTCGTGCATTTTGTTGATAGAACACACTGTGGCTACTGAACATTGGTGATGGAGGGCGTTGATGCTTGTGGATGTGGTGCCAATCAAGTGGTCAAGCTTCTTGAGTGTTGTTGGAGCTGCCCCATCCAGGTTAGTGGGGAGTATTCCATCACTTTCCTGACTTATGCCTTGTGGATAGTGGACAGGTTTTGTGGAGTCAGGAGGTGAGTTACTCACTGCAGTATTCCTAGTTTCTGGCCTGCTGTTGGAGTCACTGTGTTTATGTGGCAAGTCTAGTTGAGTTTCTGGTTCATGCTAATCCCAAGGATCTTGATTGTGGGGGATTCAATGATGGGGCACTGGTTAGATTGACTCTCATTGGAGATGGCCATTGCCTGGCATTTCTGTGGTATGAATGTTACTTGCCATTTATCTGCCCAAGCTGTATATCATCCAGATCTAAAACAAAACAGAAGTTGTTGGAAAAGCTCAGCAGGTCTGGCAGCATCTGTGAAAAAAAAACAGAATTAACGTTTCTCGTCCGGTGACCCTTCCTCAGAACTACTAGAATCATCCAGATCTTGTTGCATCTCATCATGGATCATTTCAGTATCTCAGGAGTCACAAATGGTGATGAAAATTGTGCAGTCATCGGTGAACAACCCCACTTCTGACCCTATCGTAGAGGTAAGATCATTGATACGGCAGCTGAAGATGGTTGTCCCTAGGACACTACCCTGAGGAATTCCTGTAGAGATGCCCTGGAGCTGAGATGACCTCCAACAACCACAAATCATTTTCCTATCTGCTAGGTATGACTCTAACCAGTGGACAGTTTGCCCTGAATGCCATTGATTCCAATTTTGCTCAGGTTCCTTGATGCCACACTCAGTCAAATGCAGTCTGGATGTCAAGGGCTGTCCGTCACACCTCACCTTTGGAAATCAGCTATTTACCTTTGCCTTTGAGAGCATTTGACAAATATTGATTCCGTGTTTTTTTTTAACTCCATTAATATCCCAGAGCTACCATTAGCAGGTACCTCAGAGGCGGCAGGTCTCTTACAATAGCCTGGTGGAAGTCAATGTAAACTAATGCTACCTGGCATGAGGTAAATTGCTCCTTTAAGATTCAGTAAAGACATGGCTGACTAAAGGCCCCCTCTGTGAATGTAACCATCTATGATTCTAAGGGGAAAGTTTGCTGTTGTCTCGAGTGATAGGAAATGAATTGAAAAGTAATAGAAGTTGGAGAACATCTGGACAGTGGTGATCATAATATACTGTACTTCAGATTAATGATAGATATATGTAAGTATGATTAGAATTGGGATTGAATAGTTAGGTAGTTGTAACCGGTGCACTCTGGATGGGCCGAAGGGCCTTCTTCTGTGCTGTACACTTCTGTGACTCTCTGATGAAAACTAAGTTAACAGATTGGAGAAAAGCTGATTTGGGGTTTGGGGGCGGGTGCGAAGAATAGAATTTGGGAACATAAAATGTCCAACAATACTGGCAAACCACAATGTAGAATAACAATGACAATGGATTGAAAAGAACAAACTAAAACACCAGTGAGTAAGGAGATAAGAAACAACTGAGGATTAGGAAAGAGGCAGACACTAAATACATAGACAAGAAGGCAGAATCAGAAATATGAAGAGATCTGACGAGAACTATAAAGAAACCAGAACAGCAAAGAGGAATTTTACAAAATTAAATTATGAAGAGATTATCAGTATACTAAAATATTTTACCGATCCATTGATTAAAAGAAGGCTATGAGGGGAATGGGACCAATGGACTGAATAATACCACAGATAGCAATAGTACAGTGACAGAAATATTAAATATTTAATTATTATAGAATGGCAAAATAATGTAATATTCTATTATAAACAAAATAGAATCATTTATAAATATTTGCTTTGCTAGTTTCCAGGAAGAGAGAACAGGTAGACGTGACATTGAAAAATGATCTAGGCATTGAGGGTATGTTGAACAAACTGAAAGATGTTGAAATGCCAGATCTCAATGGATTGAACCTAGAAAGTCTAAAAGAATATAGGAAATGGTAGGTGAACGCATTTTTCCTCAAATAATTATTTACAAAAATATTCTAGTGTCACAAAAATTTCAAATCTTGCTTGACCAACCTTACTGAACTTTTGAAAAGGTAACAAGAAGGTAGACAATGATAATAATGAAGGGATGTAATTTATATAGATTTTCAAATGGTCTTTGGTAAAATGCCTCATAACTGACAGAGAATAAGGTCTGAGAATGTGGATAAAGAGACAAATGGCTGAATAGATTGCAAGTCAGGTTGTTAAGGGAACAAAGAGTGAAATACTCAGGTCCATAAACAGAAAATTGTGCTACAGTTCAGCAAGGCCATTACAAAAAAGAAAGCCATGCAGGAGGCCTTGTTGATAGCGGTATAGAATTAAAAAGTAGATACTAATTGAAAGTTATTGTTCGGGTTGGTGAGAGATGGTGGGTTCAATCACCCATTTTTCATCTCTTCAGTGATCCTGACAAGATGTTTTTTAAAGAGGCATTTTAATTCCTTGAATGCTCTGACTCTCAAGAACAGACACAAGACACAAAACTTTCTGGAATGTTTAAAAGAAGTACTTGTTTCTCAACACCTGGATACATTTGCAACAGCACCCAATCACTATGTACACAACATAGATGTCGAAGAAGAGATAATTACAAAAGTGGTTGGATTCGCTTAGCTTTATAAGACATTCAGCAGTCATTTGAGTCTTTCAAGATTAAAAAAAAAATTCAAACCTCTTTTGTTTCATTGAAATTTGGAGCTTTCTGGTGACAAATTTCTCATGTCTTACTACTTGAAATAGCTGCTTTCTGGCTTTGCTCCAGTTGAGGTGCAATTGAGCCCCTGTCACGAACCTTGGGCCTGATTGTGTAAATCTGTAGGTGAAAGTGCCAGCCACACTTCTCTCCCTGTTAGTGGATTGTTGGTAGGGTTCTTCCTTTGTTGGGTGAGATATCTTCTCTCCGTGGTCTCCATGTCTCCAAGATTGACTAAGATCAGGCTGCTCTCGAAAGCATTATAATAAAGCATTTCTTATCAGAAGCTGGTTTCTGCCAGGTCACCATTGTGTTAGTTTTCTAATTGTCCACACAAATGGTTCCTGATGGCATAAGCGTTGATGCGCAATGGAGTTTGTATCTCAGCCATTGTAAGTCCTGAATGGAACAGAATGGTTTCTCCTGACATTCTTTCTCTGGAATTTCATTCTGTAGACATATGCCTTGGGGTCATTGTGTATGACTTTTTGCAGGCATTTCAAAAATAGCAGCTGTTAAATCCACAGGAGAGCTCTAATGCATTCTTACTATGGAAGTTCATACAAAGGCCCATCTTAAGGACATGAGAAATAGGAGCTGGAGTAGGCCATCTGGCCTGTTGAGCCTGCTCCACCATTCAGTAAGATCATGGCTGGTCTTTTTGTGGACTCAACTTCACTTACACATGTGCTCACCATAACCCTTAATTTCTTTACTGTTCAAAAATCTATTTTTGCCTTAAAAATATTCAATGAGGTAGCCTTAACAGGGGATTTCACAGGTTCATAACTCTTTGTTAAAAGTCTTGAAGAAGTTCCTCCTCAACTCAGTCCTAAACTTGATGCCCCTTATTTTGAAGCTGTGCCCCCTGACTCTAATTTCACTCACCAGTGTAAGAATAGGAGATTAGTAGAAGTTTGTGTGTGGCCTGAAAAGCATTTCAACATCCTGATCACATTCTGAACCAAAAAAAACAATGCTTGAAGTTCCTTCAGAGCCTGAGTTTACAACTCTGTTACAGATATTGGGACCATAATGTTATTCCTGGATGGAATTAAACATCAGTTCCAAATCCACCATGATAACTTGAGAATTTGAATTCAATTGTTAAACATATGGAAATTAGAAACTTTTGTCAGTAAAAGTGATCTTGGCTGGTATAAAAATTCTTAAGTGTTCCAACAGTGTTCTTTAGGAAAGGCCACCCCCACCATTCTACTGAAATCTGGTCTACTCCAGTTCCATTATCATATGCTTAACTCCTTGCTACTTATTACCACTTGTTAGTGCATTAAGCAGCAGCAATAAATATGGCTTTGCCAGAGACACCCACATATCTATTAATGTTTCAGTTACTGCTGTGAAGTAAAAAGTTAGCTAATTTACTACATGAGTCTTTAACAAGCCAGATGTGGGGCCAATCTGTATTAGCAGTCAAATTGAAAGCGATCACATCACAGAGTCCACTTGTGATCAGGTGACAGAAATCTGTGTTTGCACTAATTGTTTTCTCTGATTTCCTGAGTGCATTAATTGTTCTGTCATTTTCGGTGAAGACAGATACACTACAGGAAAAAAAAATCTTGCATCTAAGAAATACATCAAGTAATTTATTTCTAAACCATGTGAATATGGCTCAGCAGGGCAAAGAAATAGCTGTGTGACAAGTGTGTCAATTTTATCCTTACCATCTTTTCTATTGACCTGTTTGATGCATTGCCATGCTCTAGGAGATACATGGGCAGTGAAAACTATCTGTACATAATGTAGTGTAAATGGAACACAATTTAGTTCAGTAGCAACAACTCTTGTATTACTTTGACATTGTAGACCTGTGGTGATACTCTGAGGATCAAATAACCAGAACCACTTTTACAGACAAGGCCTCTTTGTCAGTGCTACTTACACAAGAACAAGCAGATAGTTTATACAATCTTCAGATACTGTGCTGAAGAGATTTGTTTGTATGCACAGTGCCAGTAATACAAAAAAAATTGATCATTCTCTGCCATTTCCAACAATTCCAGTGTAATGCCATGACAAACACAATTGTTCCTTCTTTCAGCACTGAAACGTATTGTTCCTATTTGTGACACCTAGGTCTACTCTTCAACTACCCCCAACAACCTGTTATAATGATGATGATGATATGGCTTGGGTACCTTAAGTAGAATGCAGCCACCAACCCTCCTTTGTAGTCAAGATGCTTTGTAGAAGTTTGTGGAGAAGGAAGAACCATTAATAGGTCTAAGCAGTAAAAAAGCTCTTGTCTTAGGTAACAAGTTAATTGGGTAGTTGGGAAGGCATACAGGACATTTGCCTTTATGAGCCAAGGCATGGATTATAAGAGCAGGGAGGTTATGTTGGAGATGTACAGGATTTTGATTAGGTCACAGCTGAAGTACATGGACAGTTCTGGTCATCACACTATAGGAAGGATGTGATTGCACTGGAGGGAATGCAAAGGAAATTCACCAAGTGTTGCCTTGGATGGAGCATTTTAGCTATGAAGAGAGGCTGGATAAGGCCAGGTTGTTTTGTTTGGAGCACAGAAGGTTGAGAAAGGACCTGGTTGAGGTGTATAAGATTATGAGGGGCATGGACAGGGTGAATTGAAAGTAGCTGTTCTCCTTAGTTCAAGGGTCAATAACAAGGCGGTATCATTTTAAGGTAAAAGGCAGGAGACTTAGAGGAGGTTTGACCTAGAGGATGATGGGTGTCTGGAATGGACTGTGTGAGAGAGTAGTTGAGGTAGGAAACTTCACAACCTTTAAAAAGTACTTAGAAGAGCACTTGAAGCATCATAACATTCAAGGCTATAGGCTGGATTGTGGGACCAGTGTATACTTAGTATAGCTTTGGTGAGAGATTCAATAGGCCGAGGTGTCTCCTCTATACTGTATGGTTCTATTACGTTTATTACATCTTACTACTATACACATGTTGCAGTATATTGGTGGTCACATGAGGAGTAGAAGACATGACTATTTTCGATGGGAACTCTGCAACGTGAATGTCTTTGTTATATATCAAAGCAATGGAGCTTCAACTTATCTCCAATTAATCCTTTCATATATGTTACCTTGCACAAATGCATCCCATTCCTTTCCCACCTTTATGCAAGTTTTGGAGATGCAACACATCCCTTTTAGCTCCACCCCTTTCACTGTCCAAGTTCCCAAATATTCCTTCCAAGTGAAACAGTGATTTGCTTTTATTTCTTTCAATTTAGTCTACTTATGTGCTGTTTATGATGTAGTCTGCCTTACACTGGGAAGGCCAAACACAGGTTGGGTGGCCATTTTGGGGAACCCCTTCACTTAGTCTGCAAACCTGACCCTGAGCTTTTAGTCATCTGTCATTTTAATTGTCCACCTTGATCTCACACTGACATCCCTACCCTCAGCCTCTTGTACTGTCTCAATGAACCTCCAGTTAACGTTGAGGAGCAGCAGCTTGTCCTTCAGTAAGATACATAACAGCCTTCTGCACTCATAATTTAGGTTTTAATTTCAGACCATAATCTCTGAGCCTCTTTTTTTTCTTTCTCTTTGTGGTTTTACTCTGTTGTTTGTATTACTTTTAGCTTTTAGTTTACCATCCTTTCTTTCCCACCTCTTCTGCAGGCATCTTTTGTTTCTTTACTTATCCAATTCCTCCTTCCTTTGGCCTTGCTCCTCTTGTCTTCTACATCAAAGAGACACTGCTCTTTGCTCTTCTTCTCACCAACCCTCTTCAACTACTTAAAACCTGTTACATTTCAAATTTTCCTAATGAATGGTCATGGACATGAAACATTTCGCTGTTTGTAGATGCTGCCTGATTTCTGTTCTTGTTACAAAAATTAAAAATGTTTGTAATTTGATCAATCCGTAAACTGTCATTATCAATAAGAATGTAATGTCCTCACCAACATGATTGAGATCTTCTGTGAACAAGATCATAAGATGTAAAGCAGAAATAGGCCATTTGGTCCACCAAGACTACTCAATATTCAATCATTTGATCATCTACAACACTTTCCTGCCTTTACCCATAAACATTGAACCCTTTACTAAACATCTCTCTCTATCAATCTTGAATGTATTTAATAACCTCAACAGCCTCTGCAGTAGAATTCCATAGATTGACTGTGTTCTGAGGAGAGATCCCTCCTCATCTCTGTCTTAAATGTGCAATCCTTTTCTCTGAGATTTTGCCATCCGGTCTAAACTCTCCCATAAGGGGAAACAACCTCTCTCCATATACCCTGTTAAGTCCCCTAAAAATCTTGTATGTTTCCGGAAGGTTGACTCTCGTTCTTCTCAACTCCAGTGAGTATAGGCCCAACATACTCAACCTCGCCCCATAAGAAAATCTCTCCATATCCAAGATCAACTGAGTGAGCCTTCTTTGGACTGCCTCCAATACCTTATCCATTAGATAAGGGATCCAAAACTTTCACAGTATACCAGCCGTGGTCTGGTTAATGTTGTGTAGAGTTTTAGGAAAGCTTACCTATTTTTATACACTATTCCCTTTGAAATAAAGGCCAACATTCCATTTGTCTTTCCTATTACCTGCTGAACTTGGATGGTAGCTTTTTATGATTGATGCATAAAGGCCCCCAAGTCCCTCTCTGGTGCAACTTTCTGCAGTTGTTCTTTGTTCAAATAATGCTCAGATCCTCTATTCCTCTTGCCAAAGTGCAAAACATCACATTTTACATATTATATTCCAGCTGTCAAGCTGTTACCACTCACCTAACCTGTCTATGTCTCTCTGTAGACCCCCTGTGTCATTCTCACCACTAGCCTTCCCACCTATTTTTATGTCATCTAAAAACTTGGCCATAGTATATTCACTTCCCTCATCCAAATCATTAACATATATTATAAATAATTATGGCCCCAGCTCAGATGTTATGGGTCACCATCCTGAAAGTGTCCCCCTTATCCCATCTCCCTGTTTTCTATTAGATATCCAATCCTCTATCTATGCTAATGTATTACCTCAACACTGTGGACCCTTATCTTATTAAGCAGCCTTACATGCTTTAGCTTATTGAATACCTTTTAGAAATCCAAATATATATCTACTGATTCTCCTTTATTAATCCTGTTTATGATATTCTCAAAGAAGTCTAATTAATTTGTCAGGCATGAATACTGTTTGAGGAAGCCATGCTCACTCTGCCCAGTTATATTATGAATTCCCAAATGTTCTGCTATTACATTCTTGAGAATAGACTTTAACATTTTCCTAATAACAGGTGTTGAGCTAACTGACATATGGTTGTCATTTTTTGTCTCCTTCCCTTTTTAAATAAAGGTGCTGTAAATATTTCCTTTAATATCCTAGAATGCAACTCATCAGGTCCAGGAGGCTAATGGGTTTGTAGCTCCATTGGTTTCCTTAGCACATTTCCTCTCACGATAGTTATTGTGTTATTTTCTCTTCCCTTTTGTCCATGATTTTTCAGCATTTTTGGAGGGCTACTAGTGTCTACTACTGCAAAGAAGAAGAAGGGTCTAGGCCTGAAATGTCAGCCTTCCTGCTCCTCTGATGCTGCTTGGCCTGCTGTGTTCATCCAGCTCTACACCTTGTTATCTCTCTACTACTGCAAAGACTGATTCAGCTCTTCTGACATTTTCTGGTTCCTCATTTGACAAAGCAGATGATTACAAGAATGTACTGATGTTTTACATTTTTGGGGGGGATCACAGTGTCTCCCTCCCAAAAGAGAATAGCCTAGGAATTCACCTTGGACAGTGGGTCCAAGGATTTGTTTCCATTTAGTCTTTCATGGATTGTGAGCATTGAGGCCAAGATCACCCCAACTGTCCGAGAACAGAGGGCATTTGAGAGCCAATCACATTAATATGGATTTGGAATCCTGTGTAAGGCCAGAACATGTAAAGATGGCAGATTTGCTTCCCTAAAGGACATTAATAAACCCTACTGGTTCTAGGACGTTGAAGGGTGACCTTATATAGGTTTATAAGATCATGAGAGGCATAGATAAGGTGAATAGCAAAGGCTTTTTTCCCTTAAGGTGGTGGAATTCAAAACCAGGCGGCAAACTTTTAACGGGGGAGGAGAAAGATTTAAAAAGGGCTTGAGGGACAACTTTTTTACACAGAACATAGAATATATAACAGTACAATGCAGTACAGGCCCTTCAGCCCACGATGTTGCACCGAACTTTTACCCTAAACCTAATGTCAATCTAACCTCCACCCCTACCTTATACTATCATCCATATGCCTATCTAATAGCCACTTAAATGCCCCTAACAAGGCCGACTCCAGTACTTTCTCCGGAAATGCATTCCACGCCGCTACCACTCTCTGAATAAAGAACCAACCTCTGACGTCTCCCCTATATCTACCTCCACTCACTTTAAAACTATGCCCCCTTGTAATAGCTACCTCCACCCTAGGAAAAAGTCTCTGGCTGTCCACTCTATCTATACCTCTGATCATTTTGTACACCTCTATCAAGTCACCTCTCATCCCTCATCTTTCTAAAGAGAAAAGCCCTAGCTCTCTCAACCTTTCCTCGTAAGACCTTCCCTCCATTCCAGGCAACATCCTGGTAAATCCCCTCTGCACCTTTTCTAACGCTTCCACATCTTTCCTGTACTGAGGCAACCAGAACTGGACACGATACTCCAGATGTGGCTGAACCAGGGTTTTGTATAGCTGCAGCATAACTTCACGGCTCTTGAACTCAATCCCTCTATTAATGAAAGCTAACACACCATACGCCTTCTTAACAACTCTATCCACCTGGGTGGCAGCTTTCAGGGAACTGTGGACATGAACCCCAAGATCCCTCTGCTTCTCCACACTACCAAGAATCTTTCCGTTAACCCTGTATTTTGCTTTCAAATTTGTCCTTCCAAAACGAATCACCTCATACTTTTCAGGGTTAAACTCCATCTGCCATTTCTCAGCCCAGCTCTGCATCCTATCAATGTCCCTTTGTAACCTGGAACAGCCCTCCGCACTATCCACAACTCGACCCACCTTCATATCGTCCGTGAACTTACTAATCCACCCTTCCGCTCCTACATCCAAATCATTTACAAAAATCACAAATAGAAGAGGACCCAGAACAGATCCTTGTGGTACACCACTCGTAACTGAGCATCATGTTGAGTATTTTCCGTCCACTACCACCCTTTGTCTTCTAAGGGTCAGCCAATTCTGAATCCAATCTGCCACATTTCCCCCTATCCCATGCCTCCTTACTTTCTGCATGGGGAACCTTATCAAATGCCTTACTTAAATCCATGTATACCCCATCCACTTCTCTACCTTCATCCACGTGTTTGGTCACCTCTTCAAAGAATTCAGTAAGGTTTATGAGGCATGATCTACACCCTCACAAATCCATGTTGGCTATCACAAATCAAACTGAGACTATCCAAGTGATCATAAATCCTATCTCTCAGAGCCCTTTCCAATAATTTGCCCACCACTGAAGTAAGACTAACTGGTCTGTAATTTCCAGGGTTATCCCTATTCCCTTTTTTGAACAAGGGAATGACATTTGCCACTCTCCAATCTTCTGGCACTATACCCGTGGACAGTGAGGACAAAAAAATCATCGCCGAAAGCCTGCGATCTCTTCCCTCGCATCCCATAGAACCCTTGGATAAATCCCATCAGACCCGGGGGATTTATCTATCTTCAAGTTCCTTAAAATTTTTAGTACATCTTCCTTACTAACATCCACCTCCTCTAGCCTCCCAGCCTGTTTCACACTGTCCTCCCCTACAACTAGGTCTCTCTCAGTTGTAAATACCGAAGAAAAGTATTCATTAAGGACCTCTCCTATCTCTTTGGGCTCCGTGCACAAATTCCCTTTACAAACCTTGATTGGCCCTGCCCTTACTCTGGTCATTCTCTTATTCCTCATGTACGTATAAAAAGCCTTGGAGTTTTCCTTGATCCTATCTGCCAAGGTTTTCTCATGCTCCCTTATAGCTCTCCTAAGCCCTTTCTTCAGCTCTTTCCTGGCTGACTTGTATCCCTCTAGAGCCTTTTCCGATCTTCGTTTCCTAAACCTTATATAAGTAAGCATTCTTCTTCCTCTTAACTAGACTTTCAACCCCTCTTGAGAACCAAGGCTCCCTCACTCGACCGCATCTTCCCTACCTGCTATGGACAAACATATCAATCACACGCAGTATGCATTCCTTAAGCATTCTCCACATTTCTATAGTGCTCTTCCCTGACAGCATCTGTTCCCATTTTATGTTACCCAGTTCTTGCCTAACAGGATTATAATTATCCTTCCCCCAATTATAAACCTTACCCTGCTGTATGTACCTATCCTTTTCCATGACAATTGTAAAAGTAACAGAGTTATGATCGTTACCGCCAAAATGCTCTCCTACCAACAGGTCTAACACTTGGCCCGGTTCATTGCCAAGCACCAAATCCAAAGTGGCTAACAGAGTTGTTAGCTTATGGAATGAACTGCCAGTATAAATGATAAATGCAGGTACAGTTACAATGTTTAAAAGACATTTGGATAAGTACATGAACAGGAAAGGTTTGGAGGGATATGGGTCAAATGCAGGCAAATGGGACTAGTTTGGTTTGGGAACATGATCAGCGTGAACTTGTTGGACTAAAGGGTCTGTTTCCATCCTGTGTAAAACTATAGCTGTAATTAATGATAGTCCCATGGTCACCATCACTGAGAGTCGAATCATAGAGTCGTACGACATAGGAAATGGTCCTTTAGCCCACTATTTCGATGATGACCAACAAACATCAAACTATACTTATCCCATTTACCTGCACTTGGTCCATACCCTAATATGCCCTGGCATTTTAAATGCTTGTCTAGATGCTTCTTAAATGTTGCAAGGGTACCTGTCTCCATCACCCTTTCAGGCAGCACATTCCATATTTCCACCACCCTCTGAGTGAAAAAACTGTTTCCTCAGATCCTCTCTAAACCACTTACTCCTCACCCTTCAACTTATGTCTTCTCATCTGGGAAAAAGATTCTGTACCCTGTTTACACCCTTCATAATTTTATATACCTCAATCAGACCTCCTTTCAGTTTTCTCTGCCCCAGGGAAAACAAAGCCAGCCTATCCAGTCTCTCCTCAGAACTGAGACTTTCCATGCCAGGCAACATCCTGGTGAAGGGGGTTAGAGATAGTAGGAACTGCAGATGCTGGAGAATCTGAGATAACAAGGTGTAGAGCTGGGTGAACAC
>NC_063362.1:37603594-37632107 GCF_021869965.1 Rhincodon typus
TTGCTCCCTATTTACAGGCCAGTTTGGATTCAATTTGCCAACTTGCCTTGGATTTCATGGCCTCTTATCTTTTGGATCAGCCTTCCATCTTGTCAAAGGCCTTACTGAAATCCATGTAAACCACATCAACTGCACTACCCTCATCAATACATTTAGTCACCTATTCAAAACGCTCAATTAAATTAGTCAGACAGGATGGCCCTGCAACAAATCTGAGCTGACTAGCCCTGATCAATCCCTGCCTTTCCAAGTATGGATTAATCCCATCCATCAGAATTTTTTCCAATACTTTCTCTACCACTGACATCAGACTAAATGTTCTGTAATTACCTGGTCTATCCCTGCTGTCCTTTTTGAACAAAGGAACCACATTAGCTATCCTCCAGTCATTTGGCACTTCACCTGTGACCAGCAAAGTATTAAGTGTCTCCGCCAGGAGCCCAGCAATATCCGCCGTTGCTTTCCATTGGGAGACAATGAATGAGGCCTTGAGGGTTTATACATTTATGCCTACTAAAACATGTAATATCTCTTCCTTATTAATCTTAACATGCTTGAGAACCTCGCCATCCCAACTGAAATCTCCAGCTTTATGGTCCCAAATGTATTAATTGAATCTGAATTCCACCAGCTGGCACCTATTATAAGCAGCTGGTCTTACTTCATTTCACTGGCTACAATTGCTCTGAATGGAAGATGATGGGGGGGCTGGGCAGCCAATCCAGTAGCACCATTTTATAGCATCGTCCAAGACAAATTTCTGATCCTGTTCATCCATTTCAGGTTAACTTTGAATCAACACAGTGTGGAGCTGGATGAACACTGCAGGCCAGGCAGCATCAGAGGAGCAGGAAAGCTGACATTTCGGGTCAGTGTCCTTCTTCAGAAATGGCAAAGAGGAAGGGGGCTGTAAAATAAATAGAGAAGGGGTGTCGGGCTGGGGAAGGTAGGTGGGATGATGACAGGTGAGTACAGGTAAGTAGTGGTGGGGGTTGGTCAATGAGGTGGGAGAAGCTGATAGGTGGGAGAAAAGACGGACATGTTAAGGAGGCGAGGATGAGAGGGAGGGTTGGTCATGGGATGAGGCTGGGGGTGGTGAAAATTTGAAGCTAGTAAAGTCCACATTGAGACCATTGGGTTGTAGGTTCCCAAGGCGGAATATGAGGTGCTGCTCCTCCAGTTTCCGGGTGGCGTCGTTGTGACACTGGAGGAGGCCCAGGATGGACATGTTGTCCAGGGACTGGTAGGGGGAGTTGAAGTGAAGTATACTTGCATTCCCCATGCAGATAGCGTAAAAGCCCACCGCTTCTTCCCCTCCCGCAGGCCCAACCAGTCCCCCTCCACCAGCACCCTTATCCGTTTAGCCGAACTCGTCCTTACTCTTAACAACTTCTCCTTCAACTCTCCCACTTCCTTAAGACTAAGGGATTGGCCATGGGAACCCGCATGGTCCCAAGCTATGCCTGCCTCTTTGTCCCTTGAACAGTCCCTCTTCCACAGCTACACTGGCACTATCCCCCACCTCTTCCTCCGCTAAATCGCTGACTGTATCAGCGCTGCCTTGTCCCACAAAGAGCTCGAACAGTTCATCAACTTTACTAACACCTTCCACCCTAACTTCAAGTTCACCTGGACCATCTCTGATACCTCTGTCTCCTTCCTGGACCTCTCTGTCTCCATCTCTGGTGACCACCTTGAAATTGATATCTATTTCAAGCCCACCGATTCCCACAGCTACCTAGACTACACCTCCTCTTACCCACCTTCCTGCAAGAATGCGATCCCCTACTCCCACTTCTTCCACCTTGGCCGCAACTGCTCACAAGATGAGGCGTTCCACTCGCAAACATCCCAGATGTCCTCGTATTTCAAGGACCGCAACTTACCCCCTTCAGTGGTCGAAAACGCCCTTGCCCGCATCCCTTGCGTTTCCCACACCTCAGCCCTCACACCCCCTCCCCGCAATAAAAACAAAGACAGAATTCCCCTCGTCCTCACGTATCATCCCATTAACCTCCGGATTCAACGCATTATTCTCCACCACTTCTGCCACCTGCAATCTGACCCCATTACGAAGAATATATTTCCCTCCCCACCCTTATCTGCCTTCTGTAGGGATCGCTCTCTCCGTGACTCCCTCGTCTGCTCCACACTCCTCACTGGCCCCACCACCCCCGGCACCTTTCCCTGCAACTGCAGGAGGTGCTACACCTGCCCCTACACCTCCCCCCTCACCACCATCCCAGGCCCCAAAAATACCTTCCACATCAGACAGATGTTCACCTGCACATCCGCTAATGTGGTCTATTGTATCCGCTGTTCCCGATGTGGCCTCCTGTATGTCAGTGAGACCAAGTGGCGGCTCAGAGACTACTTCAACAACTCCTCTCACTCCCTGGACGACATGTCCAACCTGTGCTGCCTTCAGTATCACAACGACGCCACCCGGGAACCGGAGGAGCAGCACCTCATATTCCGCCTTGGGAGCCTCCAACCCAATGATCTCAATGTAGACTTTACTAGCTTCAAAATCTCACCACTCCCGACCTCATTCCAAGACCAACCCTCCCTCATATCCCTGCCTCCTTGACCTGTCCTTCTTCTCTCCCACCTATCCGCTCCTCCCACCTCACTGACCAATCCCCACCATCACCTACGTGTACTCACCTATCACCATCCCACCTACCTTCCCCAGCCCAACCTCACCCCCTTCTCTCTATTTATTTCAGAGCCCACTTCCCCTCCCCCATTTCTGAAGAAGTGTCCCGACCTGAAACATCAGCTTTCCTGCTCCTCTGATACTGCCTGGCCTGCTGTGTTCCTCCAACTCCACACTGTGTTATCTCAGACTCCAGCATTGGCAGTTCTTACCATCTCTAACTTTGAATCAATCCTGAACACTGCACCTGAGCCAAGGAGAGGCTGTTGAAGGGCAAGTATGGAATGAGCACTAAAGTGGGGGTGAATCAGAGCACTTGGACACCTTTATAATTGTAATGGCCAGATTTCATTCTGATAAATCCTTTCTAGCTTCCACCATTCAAAACCATGGTATTGCAGGTGAGTGGCAGTAGGAATCCAAGAACAAGATACTGCAGTTTTCACAAGGGGCATGAATTTGGGGAGTTTTGCTGCAACTGTGCAGGGTAATAGAGATTCCACAATGGGCTTACTGTGCATCATTTTGGTCTTCTTACTGAAGGAAAAGTACACTTGCATTGCAGACAGTTCATAAAAGGTTTACTTGACTAGTTCTTACAGGATGAATAAGTTGTCTAATGAGCAAACGTTGAACAGCTTGGACTTATCCACGATAGAGTTTAGAAGAATGAGAGGTGATCTTTTTGAAACATGTGAAGTTCTGATAGGGTAGTTGCTGAGAGGATGTTGGGGTTATCTAGAGATTGGGAACATATTTTAGAAGTAAGAGATCTTCATTTTAATATGGAGAAATCTTCCATTGCACACAGTGGAGACTGAGTAATTTGTTTATGGCATTTGCATATCACTAGCAAGGCCAGCATTTATTGTCCATCTCTAATTGTCCTGAAAGCAGTTAAGAGTCAACCATATTGCTGTGGGTCTGGACTCACATGTCAGTCAGACCAGGTAAGGATAAAAGATTTTGGAGATGATATGGTGGCTGAGTGGTTAGTACTGCTGCCTCACAGCACCAGGGACCTGAGTTCAATTCCATCCTTGGGTGACTGTCTATGCGGAGTTTGCACATTTTCCCTGTGTCTATGTGGGTTTCCTCTGGGTGCTCTGGTTTCCTCCCACAGTTCAAACATGTGCAGGTTAGGTGGATTGGCTATGCTAAATTACCCATAGTGTCCGGGGATGTGGAGGCCGCATGGGAAATGCAGGGTTACAGAGATAGGGTAGGGATGTGGGTCTGGGTGGGATGCTGTTCAGAGGGTTGGTGTAGATTCAGTGGGCTGAATGGCCTGCTTGCACACTGTAGGGATTCCATGATTTCCTTCCCTAAAAGGTGGAAGTGATGCAAATGGAATTTTAACAAAAATGGTTAAGTAGTTACCATTAATCCAACTTTTTATTGAATTTGACCATCCGTGGTGGGGGCATTTGAACCTATGTTTCCAGGGCATCAGTCTAAAGTTCTAGATTATTAGCCTAGTGGCATTACCACTATACCACAGTCTCTCTAACATGACGGCTGTTCAATAAAATCAGCCATGATCTTACCAATGGAGGGACAGACTTGAGGTGCTCAATTGTCTACTCCTGCTCCTACTTCTTGTGTATTTATTAGGCCCATCCTGAGCCTGGGAACTCAGCCAAATGTATTCTGGAAGACAACATTTTTTCAAACTTATTAGTTGGGTCTTTTTGGTCCAATATTTCCCTCACCAGCAGACCCGGTCAGAGTGTAACAGGAGCTAACACTGCCACTCCCCTCACTTCTCTCATCCTCCTCCTCCCCCACTTCTCTCTTCTCATCCCACTGACAAATGTGTTGGTAACCAGAGGGCACAGGCATAGGTAAATAATTAAAGGGTAGGGGAATATATCTGGCTTTTGGATAGCTGGAATGTATAGCTTGACAGGGCAGCGCAAGCAGAATCAATACCTTTCCGAAGTGAAATGGTTAAATTCATGAAAAGGTAAGAATTGCAGGATTATGGGGAAAGAACAGACAGTGGAAATAATTAGGTAGCACCTTCAAAGAGCTGACAATCTACAAGGGGCTGAATAGCCTCCTGTATGATTCTGTTCTCTGACTATAAATAGTGGCCAACTGCAGATTCTGTAGCTTATGCTGCCGAGCCCTCCGCTCCAGTTAGTTTTGTCTCCTGCTGAGGGCACCAGGAAACTTGCACAGATAATAATTCAGTGAGTGACTGCAAAGTAATTAAGTCATTTTATGCTTTCCTTTCTATTGTGAGAGTAGATGAAGGATAAAATCTAGTGTTTAAATGGAGCCAGACTGTGAGAAGGTCAATGTGCCATGTGCTCAAGTCAGAGTTTTGATTGAATGAGAAGACAATGCTGTTTTATTGTGTGGAACCTAAAACATTGAAAGGTCCCAAAATAGTCCAAGGACAAGACCTTTACATTACCATTTCATGCTTCAGTGTATTTATAAACAGACATATTATGTAGGATAAAGCTGTTCATTTCAGCAAGAGGTTATTACTGTTTCATTATCTGCTCTCACCCCTGTTGCTGTGGGTAAGTGACGCTGTGTGTTTTATCAGAAAAGAACATGCAGGTGTTTGCATATGTAAAATCTGTTTGTGCTCATTTGCTTGGCCTTTAATCCACAAGTTTAAACTGAATGAATTTGTTCAAATACAAGTTTTAATTCATTGGGATTTCATGGACATTAGCAATGCTAATAATATAAACTGCACTGGCAGCACAATTATTGAACTGTCACTGCACACACTAACAAAATGAGATGCCACAGAAATGCTCACTGCCATTCTGACAACAGCTCATCCCCATCCATACCATTCCCCAGTCCCCCAACAGAATGCTATGACACATCCATCAATTACATGCTGCGGTATCAAAGCATTTCCCTTTGATCCTGGCCCCAAAGTCAACTCCAAGTCTCTCCTGGAGTTGGCACTAAAGAGTCCAGAGCAACTAAAAATTGCAGACACATTACTTCCAGCCCCTTCCTGGACAGCAACCTATTTGTAAATTTCCAACATTGGTTTGATGAATGTCCTGGTAATTTGGATCCCACATGTCCTATCAAGTTGTGCTTCTTATTCTGGTTTCTCCCATTTTAGTTTTGATCACTTCAATGCTGATTGATCCCTTTCCTCCATATTCTCCTTTTAGTCTCCATTCCTCTTCCAATATCATTGTCTCCAATATCACTACATTTAAGTCTCTTGCCACCAGATGTTTCCATCTGTCTTAAACATTGATCTTTTCCCGTTACCTGGCAGCCCCAACTCCATGACTCACTTCATCACGTTTCCTCTTTTCTTCTCCACAACAGACAGCCGGACCATCTCAGTCTCTTTGCAGCTACTTTCTTCAATGCTCATATGGTCAACACTGACCTCCTGATGTGGTGGTTCCTGATTTTCACTTCAATCCACACATCTGTTTCAACATTTGCATCTCAATAGTATCCAGTCCTTGTTCTTCTCTTCCTGATGTTGCCTAGGTTATTCCATGATGTTGCCCATGATATAACAGGGCTGGACTCTCAACTGTTCATAGATGCCTTTATTCAGAACGTGGAACTGCACAGCACAGGAAATGACCCTTCAGCCCACAACGTTGCGCTGAACATGATGCCAAATTCAGTTTCAATGATTCTTTTCTATCACATAACATTCACAAAAACAGAAAATCAGAACTGGAGTAGGTCATTTCGCCCTTTGAGACTGCTCTTGCCATTCAGTGTGATCATGGTTGATCATCCAACTCAGTACAATAAAAACAAAGGACTTTGATGCTGCAAATCTAAAATGAAAACAGAAAGTGCTGAAGAAACCAAGCAGGTCTGACAAAGGGCCACTGAACTTGAAACATTAACCCTGTTTCTCTGTCTATAGACGCTGCTGAGTTTCTCCAACACTTTGTGGTTTTATGTCATTTAACTGAGTATCCTGTTCCCGCCTTCCCCCGTACCTTTTGATCCCTTTTGATCCTTCTTGAAAATATGCAATGTTTTGGCCTCAACTGCTTTCTGTAATAGTGAATTCCATGGGCTCGTCACCCTCTGGGTGAGAAATTTGTCCTCATCTCAGTCCTAAATGACCTATCTTGTATCCTTAGACTGTGACCCCTGGTCTGGACCCCCTGGTCATCACGAACATTCTCCCTGTATTTTGCCTGCCAAGTCCTGTTAAAATTTTATAAGCTTCTATGAGATCCCTGCCCTTTTTCTTCTCAACTCCATCCCAACTGCACTCCTTCAAATTACTCCAACCTGAGCTAATCCATCATTTCATTTCCACTTCCATGTGTCCATATTCAGTCACTATTTTATAACCACTCACAGCTACATGTTTATTCAGTGGCAGGAGAACTCCACTCCAGCTTCCCACCACACACGCTGTGAGTACTATTTGAAGAGACAGCTATTAACTAATCAATGAGATGTTTTACTTAATGATGGCAGATGCAACACTTGTGGACGGAGGGTATTCTTGGACAGTTTTGGTGAATTGGTTTGATCTTGCAGGAAGTGGTGGTGCCTCCGCACAGGGTGCTAAAAGGAACTCATTAAACTGCAGCATGCCAGTAAGGTGGAGCAAAAGCTGCAGTGGCGCATGGGGCCTGGGTTATCTACCTTGAGAGTCTTCATGAAATACTTCTTGTATTTGCATGTCAGCAAGGACGAGTATTTGAGACAGCTATGATTTAGCAAAGGGACTCTCACTGAAGTGTGTCAACTCCTCTTGTAAGGAAGACAGTGTGGAACTCCAAAAGGACATTGACAAACAGGTGGAATGGATAGGTGGTGACAGATGAAGATTAGTGCAGAGGAGTGTGAGGTGATACACTTTGGTTGGACGAACATTAAAAGACAATATAAAATAGGGTGTATAATTCTAAAGGAGGCGTAGGAGCAGAGGGACCTGTATGTATATGTCTCAGATCATTGTGGATGGTACATGTTCCCAGTGGTGCAGGGAGCCATCCTCCTCATTTAGCTGGTTCTGAGGATCTCACATGTCAATCAGTAAACAAATAACTGCAGTTTCATCAATGCATAGTTGTTGAATGGCTAGCAGCAATTCTCTTCACTACCAGGCAAGATTCTGTGTTTTCTGCAAATTGCCAAATCATGCCACACTTAAGTTTAAATTGTTAATATATACCATAAACAAGAAGAGACCCAACACTGAACCCTGAACACCATTGGAAACCACTTTCCATTCACAACTGTTAACTCCATTTCCAGTCACTGAGCTAATTTTGGAACCAATTCACTATATTCTCCTGTATCCAACAGGTTCTAATTTTTCTTAATAGTCTGCCATGTGAAACTTATCAAATGCCTTACTGAAATCCATGCAGACAACATCCACTGCACAGTCCTCATCAGGCCTCCCTGTTACTTCCGAAAACAAATACAATTAAGTCAATAAGGCACAACTTGCCTTGAACAATACCTTGCTGACTATCCCGTTTATTCTGTCCCTCTCCAAATAACAGTTAATACTATCTCTCAATATTAATTCCAATAATTTGTCCACCACCGAGGTCAGACTGCTCAGCCTGTAATTATTTAGCCAATCCCTTTGTTCTACAGTATTTTCGAAAAATGGTCGAACCTTTGCACACCTCCAATCCTCTGGTATCTCACCTGCACTGAGTGAGGAATGGAAAATTATACTCAGAAGCACTCATTATTTCTTCTCCGGTTTCCTTTTTGAACACAGCTCATGCTGCGCTGGTGATTGATGCACCTTGAAGGAGATCAGTCCCTCTAGTATTTTACTTCTGATATTATCTAATTTTTCACTCTCCTCCTTTTTAACTGGAATATTTGAATTATCTCTTTTGATTGTGAAGATAAAGACAAAATGCTCTTTAAGAACCTGCCCCCACATATTCTGCATCTGGACACAAGTTACTATGGCCATATCTGATAGGCCTAACAGTTTCTTTAGTTCATCCGCTTGCTCTTAATGAACTGGTTTTACAACATCTTTGAGTTGTCCTTAATTTTAACCAGCAAAAATCTTTAGTCTTTCCTAATTTCCTTTTACATTTCACTCCTGCACTTTCTCTCTACTCCCATAAATTCAGCAGAATATTATTTTTTTGAGATGATTACAAGCTCTATTTTTCTGTTTTAAAGTCAGTGTAAGCACTCTTAGCAAGAAGTTCCCATCAGTCGGTGGGATATTGCATCTCGTTAGCAAGGCTTTGAGGACATTTTGAAGCATATCTTCTGCTGTCCTGATTAATGTCACTGTGACTAAGATCACATAGAACCGAACCCTGAGTCTGGAGGCTTCCAGAAAGAGCTTACCACTTCCCATCCCTTCTACAAAGCTATGCTCGGTAAAACCTGTTTATGTTCACTCAGCTGAGTGTAGACATGATCTTACTACAGTGATCACATTGCTATCTGTGGGAGCTTGTTGAACAGTAATTTGCAAGATTAGTGGCTTTCTTTTCCCTTCTTTTGCTGCACCTTAAGCACCTACAAGGATCTGTGTTTGTCACACACCAGTCTGTGACTGATTTCTGTGAAGGCCACGTGGAAAGAGAGCGTGAAGCTGCCATCATTGGAATGTGTATGTCAGTGAGGTGAAGTTTCTGAATATTAGACCAGAGCTCTGAATCCCAGAAACAGAGAATGGATGAATGAAGGTAGGATAATGTGGGTTGTACGTGATGGTTTGGAGAAGGGAGGGGGATACAGTGCATTGAACAGTTTGAAAAGTTAGTGGTGTGGTGGATAGCTGATCCTTGTCAAGATGCATTCTCTGGCCCTGATCACTCACATGAGGTCATTGGATTTCTTGTAGCACCTGCTGCATCATGGCCACACTCTGGGAATTAACCTCAATGCACTCATTCCCTTCAGCAGACTGTCCTTTAAGGGTCTCCTGAATCTCTGCAAAACCATGGCTTCTCATCTGCTTTACATCTCCTGTTGTAAAGCCTCTCATGCAGCATCAGTAAACCCGGAACTCTGTCTCTGCTCTGCCTGTCCACTTGGTGCATCTCTCAACAGCACCTTCTGAATAATAGGTGTGGCTCTCTTTCAAAGAGGACAAGTTGCCTTTTAGAGGTAAAGGACAACTGGAATATGTACTGGCCAGACGTGCTGCACATATTCATCAAACTGAGAGTATTCACCATGCTTAATGCTGGAATCATTGATATGAGGAGGCAGTGAGAAGTTTGCACGCTGCCCTTTTCAGGAATAAAAGAATGACTAGAGTAAGATTAGGGCCAGTTAAGGACAGTAGTGGGAAGTTGTGCATGGAGCTCGAAGAGATAGGAGAGGCGCTAAATGAATATTTTTCGTCAGTATTCACACAGGAAAAAGACAATGTTGTCGAGGAGAATACTGAGATACAGGCTACTAGACTAGACGGGATTGAGGTTCATAAGGAGGAGGTGTTAGCAATTCTGGAAAGTGTGAAAATAGATAAGTCCCCTGGGCTGGATGGGATTTATCCTAAGATTCTCTGGGAAGCTAGGGAGGAGATTGCAGAGCCTTTGGCTTTGATCTTTATGTCGTCATTGTCTATAGGAATAGTGCCAGAAGACTGGAGGATAGCAAATGTTGTCCCCTTATTCAAGAAGGGAAGTAGAGACAACCCTGGTAATTATAGACCAGTGAGCCTTACTTCGGTTGTGGGTAAAGTGTTGGAAAGGATTATAAGAGATAGGATGTATAATCATCTAGAAAGGAATAATTTGATTAGGGATAGTCAACACGGTTTTGTGAAGGGTAGGTCATGCCTCACAAACCTTATTGAGTTCTTTGAGAAGGTGACCAAACAGGTGGATGAGAGTAAAGCGGTTGATGTGGTGTATATGGATTTCAGTAAAGCATTTGATAAGGTTCCCCATGGTAGGCTATTGCAGAAAATACGGAGGCATGGGATTGAGGGTGATTTAGCAGTTTGGATCAGAAATTGGCTAGCAGTAAGAAGACAGAGGGTGGTGGTTGATGGGAAATGTTCATCCTGGAGTTCAGTTACTAGTGATGTACCGCAAGGATCTGTTTTGGGGCCACTGCTGTTTGTTATTTTTATAAATGACCTGGATGAGGGCGTAGAAGGATGGGTTAGTAAATTTGCAGATGACACTAAAGTCAGTGGAGTTGTGGATAGTGCAGAAGGATGTTGCAGGTCACAGAGGGACATAGATAAGCTGCAGAGCTGGGCTGAGAGGTGGCAAATGGAGTTTAATGCGGAAAAGTGTGAGGTGATTCACTTTGGAAGGAATAACAGGAATACAGAGTACTGGGCTAATGGTAAGATTCTTGGTAGTGTGGATGAGCAGAGAGATCTTGGTGTCCATGTGCATAGGTCCCTGAAAGTTGCCACCCAGGTTGATAGGGTTGTTAAGAAGGTGTACGGTGTGTTAGGTTTTATTGGTAGAGGGATTGAGTTTCGGAGCCATGAGGTCATGTTGCAGCTGTACAAAACTGTGGTGCGGCCGCACTTGGAGTATTGCGTACAGTTCTGGTCGCTGCATTATCGGAAGGATGTGGAAGCATTGGAAAGGATGCAGAGGAGATTTACCAGGATGTTGCCTGGTATGGAGGGAAGGTCTTATGAGGAAAGGCTGAGGGACTTGAGGCTGTTTTCGTTAGAGAGAAGAAGGTTAAGAGGTGACTTAATGGAGACATAGAAGATGATCAGAGGATTAGATAGGGTAGACAGGGAAAGCCTTTTTCCTCAGATGGTGATGGCTAGCACGAGGGGACATAGCTTTAAATTAAGGGGTGATAGATATAGGACAGATGTCAGAGGTAGGTTCTTTACTCAGAGAGTAGTAAGGACGTGGAATGCCCTGCCTGCAACAGTAGTAGACTCGCCAGCTTTAAGGGCATTTAAATGGTCATTGGATAAACATATGGATGATAATGGAATAGTGTAGGTTAGATGGTCTTCAGATTGGTTTCACAGGTCGGCGCAACATCGAGGGCCGAAGGGCCTGTACTGCGCTGTAATGTTCTATGTTCTATGTTCTATGTTCAAGGAGTGGTCAGCTATCATGACACCAGTGCTTCAAAACAGGAGGTTTTTATTTTAAATCATTCATGAGATGTGGGTGTCTCTGGCTGGGTCAGCACTTATTTCCCATCATAAACTGCCCTTAAGAAGGTGATGAGGTGCCTTCTTGAACCTCTGAAGTCCATGTGGTATAAGGATACTCAATGATTGAGAGGGAGAGTTCAAGAACTGTGATCCAGTGACGCTGAAGGAACAGCGGTATATTTTTAAGTCAGCACGGTGTGAGTGGGGTCCCACAATAGTCTATGCTGGGTCTTCAATTTTTTACAATTTATTTCAGTGACTTTGATGAGATGGCAAAATTTGCAGATGAGATAGGTACAATGTTGTGAGGATGGCATAGCAAAGATGCAGACCGGTATAGATAGGTTAAATAGGTGGCTAAAAATCTCAGATGGAATACAATGTGGGAAGATGTGAAGTTGTTCACTTGGGCAAGAAGAATTTTAAAAAATCATTTAAATGGAGAACGACTGCAAAATTCAAGGTGCAGAGGGATTTAGGTATTATAGTGCATGAGTCAATAAAGTTACTATGCAAGTGAGTCAGAAAGCTCACTGATACTATAATTAGGAGAGGGATTGAACATAAAAGCCAGGATGTTATGTTTCATTTATCCAGGGTATTGATGAAACCGCATCTCAGACAGTGTATGCAATTCTGATCATCTTATTTAAGAAAAGATGTAAAGGTGGTTCAGAGGTGGTTTACTAGCTTGGTGTCTAGAATGAGCAGAATGTCTTATGAGCAAACATCGGACTGACATGGCTTGTTTTCAATGAAGTTTGGAAGATTGAAGGTGATTTGATTGTTGTTGTAAGATCCTAAATATTGTTGACAAGGCAGCTGTGAAAATAATATTCATTCTTGTGTGTGAGTCCAGGATTAAGGGCTCTGGTTAAAAATTAGGGGCCATTCTTCTTGGAAAGAGATGAGGGAAAGTTTTCCTCCCAGATGTGCGACTTTGGAACTCCACATCAGAAGAAGTAAATAGATTCTTGTGAGACAGTGGAATCAAAGGTTATGGGTAAGATGGGAATGTGAAATTTAGAACAGCACAACCAGGTCAGCCATGAACTTACTGAATGGCAGAACCCATTTGAAGGGCTGAATGGCGTACTTTTGCTCCTAGTTCAATGTCAATGTGTGGTTTGTAGGGAAACTTCCAGGTGGGTGGTGTTCCAAGTATCCCATTTATGGATACATTGAGCCAATGGGCCTGTTTCCATGCTGTAAACCTCTGTGACTCTATCTACTGCCTTGTCCATCTAGATAGTAGTGATAGTGGGTTTGGAAGGTGCTGTTGAAAGAGCCTTGATAAATGCTCAGAGATAGTAAGAACTGCCGATGCTTGAGTCTGAGATAACACAGTGTGGAGCTGGAGGAACACAGGCTGCATCAGAGGAGCAGGAAAGCTCTCGTTTTGGGTCGGGACCCTTCTTCAGAAAAGGCACGGTGTCTCAGTGGTTAGCACTGGTGCCTCACAGCACCAGGGACCCGGGTTCGATTCCACCCTCGGGCGACTGTCTGAGTTTGCACATTCTCCCCATGTCTATGTGGGTTTCCTCCGGATGCTCTGGTTTCCTCCAACAGTCCAAAGATGTGCAGGTTAGGTGGATTGGCCATGCTAAATTGGCCGTGGTATTCAGGGACATGTAGCTTAGGTGGGTTATAGCGGGGTGAGTCTAGGTGGGATGCTTTGAGGTTTGGTGTGGATTTGTTGGGCCGAAGGGCCTGTTTCCACAATGTAGGGATTCTATGATCTATGATCTTCTATAATCTGTGACTTTGATAACTGCTCAGGAGTGTTCAAATTTTTCTCACATAGAATGGAGGATCCTTAAAGTCATGAGATAACAAGGTGTGGAGCTGGATGAACACAGCAGGTCAGGCAGCATCAGAGGAGCAGGAAAGCTGACGTTTCGGGTCTAGACCCTTCTTCAGAAAATGACCTTAAAGTCATGTTTAGTGGAGCGCAGGAATGTAATGAAAGTCAAAGTATGAAAGCACAGAAAGGCCACTGGGGCCAAGAAGAGAAAAAGCAAATCCATCATTGTTAAAGCAGCATTAAGAGCTTTCGAAATAATTCAGGCAGATCTGGCTAGACTGCAATGACGTACGGCTGGTTACAACTTGACAAAGACTGGGAGTTAATCAAGCCAGGATATAAGGATTTTAGAAAAAAATAACAATAACAGTAAGAGTATTAAAATTATGCCATTAACATCATGGAAAGAAGAAATATAAAATGTTTAATTGAGAGGTGGATGGAGGAAAACAAAGTCTATAAAACACTGGTGCAGAATTTTTAAATGTGCCCCTGCCACTGAAGCTGAAACAGAGGAACACTTTAAGAAATCAAGAGACTTGAAGAACTTGACTGTAATGTGGTAGAAGTGATCTTTAGCTTAAATCTGTGGAATAGTTTCAGGAGGGAGTAAAAAGAGTACAGGGTAGATATGTTCCAGTAAAGACAAAGGATGGAACCAAGACTGGAGAATCCTGGATCTTAAAGGACATAAAGGTTAGGATGCTTATGGCAAATATCTAGCCCTGAATACAACAGATTCTCTAGAGGAGTTTAAGAACAGTGGGGAGAAATCAAAAGGAAATTAGGAAAGCTGAGAGAGGGCATAGGAAAGCAGATGGAATAAACTAACACCCAAAGAGTTTTTTTAAAATATACAAACAGCAAGAGAATAACTAGGGAGAGAGTAGGCTCCACAGGTACCATGTAGGTAAAAGTTGTGTGGATCTGGAAGATGTGGACAGACTCTTCAATGAATGCTTTGCCTCGGTCTTCACATTGGAAAAGTGACACAGATATGGACATCAGGATGGAGGACTGTGAAATATTAGAAGAAATGGACAAAGAAAGAGGAGGTACTAGCGGGTTTAGCAGCCTTAGAAGTGGATAAATTCATAGGCCCAGATAAGATGTAGCCCAGGCGGTTGCAGGAGTCAAGGGAGGAGATGTCAGGGCCCTGACAGTAATTTTCAGAGCCTCTCCGGTGATAGGTGAGGTGCTAAGGAGACTGGAGACTGCTAACATTGTCTAACTAGTTATGAATAAAAGGGAGGAATGGATAAATCAGGAGACTAGGTCAGTCAGTCTAATCTCAGTGGTGGAGTAGTTATTCGGCATTTGGAGAGACACAAGTTACTCAGGGATAGTCAGCATGGATTTGTTAAGGAATTATCATGTTTGACAAATTTGATTACATTTTATGAGGAGTTAACCAGGAGAGTTGATGAGGGTAATGTATTTGATTTGGTCTACACAGACTTTAGCAAGGCTTTGATAACATCCCTCATTGATGGAGTGTTCGAGAAAGTAGTGGCCCATGGGATCCAAGGCAAAGTGGTACATTGGATCCAAAATTGGCAGAGATGTAGGAAACAGAAGGTGATAGTATAGCAATGTTTATGTGACTGTAACCATATGCTGACCATAAATCCATTATCAATTGTTGGAAAAACCATCTGGTTCACTAATGCCATTTAGGGTAGAAAACTGCCATCCTTACTTGGTCTGGCCTACATGTGACTCTAGACCCACAGCAATGTGGTTGACTCTAAAACTGCCCTCTGGGCAATTAGGGATGGGCAATAAATGCTGCCTGGTCAGCGACACCCTCATCCCATGAATGAATAAAGAAAAAAATTTAAACAATGAATGGTGGGACCCTAGAAAATATGCAGATCAGAGGGATCTTAGTGCGCATATCCATAGATCTTTGAAAGTAGCTGAGCAGATAGATAAGAAAGGATATGGTATACATACCTTTATTAGCCGAGTCGTAGAATGAAAGAACAAGGAGGTTACGCTGAAACTGTATATAATGCTGCTTGGGTCACAGCTGGAGTACAATATGTGGTTCTGATCACCATATTGGAGGAAGAATATGATTGCATTAGAGAGAGTGCAGAGGAGGTTTACCAGGATGCTGCCTGGGCTGGAGGATCTGAGATAAGGAAGATTGGAGAGGCTGGGGTTGTGCTCCTTCGAGTAGCAAAGGTGAAAGCAGACTTAATAGAGGTGTATAAGATTATGAAGGGCATAAACATGGTGGATAAGAAGGCACTTTTCCCATTAGTAGAGGGGTTAATAACTGGGAGGGAGTGCATAGATTTATGGTAAGAGTTAGAAGCCTAAGAGGAGATTTGAGGAGAATTTCTTTCACTCAGAGGGTGGTGGAAGTCTGGAACTCACTGCCTGAGTTGGTAACAGTTAAGCAGTATTGAGATACTCATTGCATTGCCTTCGCCTCCAGGGTTTAGATTAAGAGATGGAAAATAGCATAGACACATGGGCCAAAAAAAACCTCCTTAAAATGTAGAAACATAGAAATTATATGCAAGAAGAGGAATTTCGCCCCTTCAAGCCTCCTCTGCCATTCAATATGATCATGGCTAATCTTCTCTCTCAATGCCATATTTCCACTTTCTCCTCCTACCATTTGAACAAAGAACAAAGAAAATTACAGCACAGGAACAGGCCCTTCAGCCCTCCAAGCCTGTGCCGATCCAGATCCTCTATCTAAACCTGTCGCCTATTTTCCAAGGATCTGTATTCTTCTGCTCCCTGCCCATTCATGTATCTGTCTAGATAAATGACGCTATCGTGCCTGCCTCTACCACCTCCGGTGGCAATGCGTTCCAGGCACCCCCACCCTCTGCGTAAAGAACTTTCCACGCATATCTCCCTTAAACTATTCCCCTCTCATGTTGAAATCGTGACCCCTAGTAATTGAGTCCCCCACCCTGGGAAAAAGCTTCTTGCTATCCACCCTGTCTATACCTCTCATGATTTTGTAGACCTCAATCCGGTACCCCCTCAACCTCCGTCTTACTAATGTAAGTAATCCTAATCTACTCAACCTCTCTTATTTGATGCCTTTAAAATTTAAAAATATGTCCCTCTTTCATTAATGCCTTTAGAGACTTGGCCTCCATAACCTTCTGTGGTAGAGAATTCCTTGGGTTGATTAACTTTTGAATGAAGAAACGTTTTCTTGCCTCAGTCCTAAATGGCCTACCTATTGAGATTGTGTCCACAGATTCTAGACTACTCAACCAGGGAAAACATCTTCCCTGCATCTAGTCTCTCCAACCCGTTTAGAATGTTATACATTTCAATCAGATCTCTCTTATCCTCTGAACTCTAATGAATACAGGTCTAGTCAAAACCAGCACTTGACATAGAGCAGTCCGGCCACCCTAGTATTAGCCTAATGAATTTCCACTGCACCCCCTCTATTGCAAATATATCCTTTCTTAGGTTGGGGGACCAAAACTGCACACAATACTCCCATTTTACCAAGGCCGTGTGTAACTGCAGTAAGACTTTCCTACTTCTGAGCTCAAATCCTCTTGCATCTGAAAATCAAAACACACCACATCCACTGGCTCTCCCTTATCTATTCTATCAGTAACATCCTTTAAAAACTCCAGTAATTTTTAAAGCATGATTTGTCTTTAAAAGTCCATGCTAGCTATGTCCAATCCCACTCATGCTTTACAAATGTTCTGTTATCACTTGTTTTGTAATAGACAAGTACTTTCCCACCACTGATGCTAGGCTAACTGGTCTGCAATTCTCTATTACTGCCTTACCTTCCTTTTTAAATATTGGAGTTACATTAGCCACCCTCCCATTTGTAGGAACTGCTGTAAATACCTATGAAGCTGTGAAGAACTAGTGGATTACAGGAGAGCAAGGCTAAGAGGTGGTTCAAACAGGTGGTACATATAAGGGGCATAATGTAAGTGTGAAGAATAGGGCAAGAAGAAGGATTGAAGATTATCAAAGGTAACAGATGGAGACCAAGAAAACAAAATCAGGAAGGATTTGCAGCTGTATGTAGGACAATATTTACAAAATACTTTATATCAAGATATTAAAAATGAGCAGATTGGATAATTAATACCAGGTTAATTTTTCAGAATTGTGCAGGGTATGTATCTGGTAGCCATACTAAATGCAGGAGGATACAATACTAGAGTCTGAGAGAAGTCAAGAGATTATTGATGGGAAGATCTTTGCAGGCAGAAGTTGAAGTGGAAAAATTGTAATGGACCACATTGTAAGAGGATTAAATAAAGGCCCTGATGGCTTCTGCCTTAGGGAACTAGAAATAAACTTGAGAAAATTGGAATTCATTAATTCTGATCTTTCATAGCTTGCTGGCTTCTAAGATAGAATTAGAATTAAAAGGAGGCAGATGTTGTTAAAAATGAACAAATCAAAAATATGCCAGATAGTGAGTTTAATATGGGAAGCTACTGGTCTTCATTATGAAGTTAGTAGATATTCAGAAAAATATAAATTTGTTCAAGTGGAACAGCATGGTTAATGTAGTACACCTGGAAAAGGTGAGGGGCTGCATATTACTCTGTCCTATTCCTGTAAACAATACAGTATTACATGACACTTTGTCAGGTTAAGCAAGTTAAGTGTCACGATGGCAAAATTGAAGGTTACAATCGCACCAGTATATAGAGGTAGAAAAAAAAATGTTTGTAAAGTTGTATTGGATTTAAGAAGAAAGTAAAACCATTTTAGACAGAAGAGGAATGAGAAAAACTAAGAGAAATACAAAGACAGGTTTAGAATTATGTACATAAATGAACAAAATATGGTGAGTGAGTTTGGTGACTATAATCACCAACAGCTGTGTAGGATGATGACTTAGTTGCAACAATGAAAATGTGTTCTTTTTTTAAGTAGTGATGATTGTGCATCTTTTATTCAAGGATTCAAAGTGTTTGGAAAATGAAAAGGAACATTGGAGGTGGCATCGCAGTACTGATTACAGGAGATAGTGTAGTGTTGGAAAGAGAGGATGTTTTTGAGTGGGCAGGAACAGAGTTATCTTGGTTAGAATTGAGAAAGCAGGCAAGGTATGATCACACAACTGGGATATTCTATACACCTCATAAAGCAAGAGAGAGAGATTGACGAGAAAATCTGCAGGAAATTAGAGACGTGCAAGAATGATTGAATGGTGATATTGTGGGT
The DNA here is from genome assembly GCF_021869965.1 of Rhincodon typus. NCBI lineage: Eukaryota > Metazoa > Chordata > Chondrichthyes > Orectolobiformes > Rhincodontidae > Rhincodon > Rhincodon typus. The sequence continues at coordinate 37,622,321 of NC_063362.1, forward strand.
CTTTGGTAATGAGAATAAAGAGCAAGGAGGTGGAGGAATTTCTAAAATACATTCAGAAGCACTTTCTTGACTAGCATGTTCTCAGTCCAGCTGGAAAAGGAAGAAGTGCTGGACTGGTGTTGAAGAATAAGGTGAATCTTCTGACCATGTGCCTATTGGGAACACTTAGGTAAGAAGAGTCATTATCCTACAGTAATGTTTATATAAAGAAGAGAGATTAGCAAGAAACAATTTAAAACCAGACTTCTAGACTAAAAGGAGGGCAAACTTGACTGGAATGAGAAGGGATATGGCCAAGCTGAAATGGAACCAAATATCGAAGGAGAAAACACTAACAAAACAATGGGGAATCTTTAAGGAGATGTAGCCTGTAGAGGCTGGATACATTTTCAACAATGATTGGGGATCCAGAACCAGAGTTCCTTGGGAGATAGAAAAAATGATGGAACAAACTGTTTGTACGATGCAAATCTTTTTTTTATTCTTTGTGGGGATGTGGGCATCGCTGGCTGGCCAGCATTTCTTGCCCATCCTTATATGCCCTTGAGAAGGTGGAGGTGAGCTGCCTTTTTGAATCACTGCAGTCATCCTGCTGTGGGTTGAACCACAATGCTATTAGGGAGGGAATTCCAGGATTTTGACCCAGCGACGGTGAAGGAATGGCAATTTATTTCCAAGTCAGGATGGTGAGTGACTTGGAGGGGAACTTGGATGTGGTGGTGTTCCCGTATATCTGCTGCCCTTTTCCTTCTAGAAGGAAGTGGTCGTGGGTTTGGAAGGTGCTGTCTGAGGATCTTTGGTGAATTTCTGCAGTGCATCTTGTAGATAGTACACACTGCTGCTACTGAGCATCTGTGGTGGAGGGAGTGAATGCTTGTGGATGTAGTGCCAATCAAGCAGGCTGCTTTGTCCTGGATGGTGTCAAGCTTCTTGAGTGTTGTTGGAGTGCATTCATCCAGGCAAGCGGGGAGTATTCCATCACACTCCTGACTTGTGCCTTGTAGATGGTGGACAGGCTTTGAGGAATCAGGAGGTGAGTTACTCGCTGCAGTATTCCCAGCTTCTGGCCTGCTCTTGTAGCCACTCTGTTAATGTGGTGAGTCCAGTTGAGTTTCTGGCCAATGGTAACCCCCAGGATGTTGATAGTGGGTGATTCAGTGATGGTAACACCATTGAATGTCAAGGGGTGGTGGTTAGAGGTCTCTTATTGGTGATGGTCATAGCCTGGCATTTGTGTGGCGCGAATGTCACTTGCCATTTGTCAGCCCAAGCCTGGATATTGTCCAGATCTTGTTATTTGTGAACATGGACTGCTTCAGTATCTGAGGAGTCACGAATGGTGCTGGACATTGTGCAATCATCAGCGAACATCCCACTTCTGACCTTATGATGGAGGGAAGGTCATTGATGAAGCAGCTGAAGATGGTTGGGCCGAGGACACTACCCTGAGGAACGCCTGCAGAGATGTCCTGGAGCTGAGATAATTGACCTCCCACAACCACGACCATCTTCCTATGTATCAGGTGTGACTCCAGCCACAGGAGAGTTTGGCCCCGATACCCATTGATTCCAGTTTTGCCAGGGCTCCTTGATGCCATACTTGGTCGAATGCAGCCTTGATATCAAGGGCTGTCACTCTCACCTCACCTCTGCAATTCAGCTCTTTTGTCCATGTTTGAACCAAGGCTGTAATGAGATCAGGAGCTGAGTGGCCCTGGCGGAACCCAAACTGGGCATCACTAAGTAGGTTATTTCTGAGCAGGTGCTGCTTGATAGCACTGTTGATGACACTTTCCATCACTTTACTGATGATGGAAGGGAGACTGATGGGGCGGTGATTGGCCGGATTGGATTTGTCCTGCTTTTTGTGTACAGGACATAATTGGGCAATTTTTTACATTGTTGGGTAGATACCAGTGTTGTAATTGTATTAGGACAGCTTGGCTAGGGGAGCAGCAAGTTCTGGAGGACAAGGCTTCAGTACTATTGCCAGAATGTTGTCGGGGCCTGTAACCTTTGCAGTATCCAATGTCTCCAACTGTTTCTTGATATCACGTGGAGTGAATCGAATTGGCTGAAGACTGGTATCAGGAATGCTGGAGACTACTGGAGGAGACGAGATGGACCATCCACTCGGCACTTCTGGCTGAAGATTGCTGCGAATGTTTCAGCCTTATCTTTTGCACTCATGTGCTGGGCTCTTCCATCATTGAGGATGGGGATATTTGTGGAGTCTCCTCCTCCAGTGAGTTGTTTAATTGCCCACCACCATTCACAACTAGATGGAGCAGGACTGCAGAGCTTACATCTGATCAGTTGGTTGTAGGATCGCTTAGCTCTGTCTATCACTTGCTGCTTTTGCTGTTAGTCCTGTTAGGTGGCTTCACCAGGTTGATACCTCATCTTCGAGTATGCCTGGTGCTGTTCCTGGCATGCCCTCCTGCACTCTCATTGAACCAGGTTTGATCCCCTGGCTTGATGGTAATGGTTGAGTGGGGGATATGCCGGGCCATGAGGTTACAGATTGTGCTGGACTACAATTCTGCTGCTGTTGACGGCCCACAGTGCGTCATGGATGCCCAGTCTTGAGTCGCTAGATCTGTGCGAAGTCTGTCCCATTTAGCACGGTGATAGTGCCACACAACACGATGGAGGTTGTTCTCAATGTGAAGGCGGGACTTCATCTCCACAAAGACTGTGTGATGGTCACTCTTACCGATACTGTCATGGACAGGTGCAACTGCAGCAGTCTAGACCCAGTCTAGCAGCTATGTCCTTTAGGACCTGACCAGCTCGATCAGTAGTACTGCTGCCGAGCCACTCTTGGTGGTGGACATTGAAATTCCCCACCCAGAGTACATTTTGTGCCCTTGCCATCCCTAGTGCTTCCTCTAAGTGGTGTTCAACTTTGAGGAATACTGATTCATCAGCTGAGCGAGGATGGTGTGTGGTAATTAGCAGGAGGTTTCCTTGCCCTTGAAGCCATGAGACTTCATGGGGTCTGGAGTCAATGTTGAGGATTTCTAGAGCAACTCCCTCCCGACTGTATATCACTGTGCCACCCCCTCTGCTGGGTCTGTCCTGCCGGTGAGACAGGACATATCCAGGGATGGTGATGGTGGTGTCTGGGACATTGTTTGTCAGGTATGATTCTGTGAGTATGATTATGTCCGGCTGATGCTAAACTAGTCTGTGAGACAGCTCTCCCATTTTTGGCACTAACCCCTAGATGTTAGTGAGGAGGACTTTGCAGGGTCGACAGTGCCGTTTCTGCTGTTGTCTTTTCTGGTGCTTCAGTTGATGCCGGGTGATCCGTCCAGTTCCAATTCTTTGAGTCTTTGTAGCGATTGGTACATTGGTACAAGCCTAGTGTCTTGCTAGGCCATTTCAGAGGGCAGTTGAGAGTCAACTACATTGCCATGGGTCTGGAGTCACATTAGTGAACCAGATGGGTTTTTCCGACAATTGGCAATGATTTGATGGGGATCAGTAGATTCTTGATTCCAGACTTCTTTTATTATTGAATTCAAATTCCACAATCTGTCATGGTGGGATTCGAACCCGGGTCCCCAGAACATCAGCTGGGTTTCTGGATTAATAGTCTAGTGACAATACCACTTGGCCATTGCCTACCTGAATCAGTGAATTCGTCAAATACAAAACAGCCTAAATACAAAAAGTTGAGCAGGTGGAAAGGAAAATAGGACTGGAAGAAAATGGTTATGAGAATAGAATGGCAGTCAACGTAAAAGGTAACCCAAATATTGTCTGCCATGGCGTAAACTGTAAGTTTGTAGTAATAGTTGGCATGCATTCTGTGAGGGACAAAGAAGGTAATATATGCGCTGTGGCACAGAGTAAGACTAGAACATTTAACATGATTTTTAATCAGTGTTTACTGAGGAAGAGGAATCTGACAAAATATTGGTAGAATTGAAATGGTTGACCTAATAGATAGGATGAAAATTGATTAGAAAGATATTCTGGAAAGGCTGGCAGTACTTGGATTCGATAAGTTGCCTTGTGAGGACCTTTTGCATTCTAGGTTGCTCAATGAAATGACAAAAGGACTTAGCCTAATCTTCCAGTCTTCCCTAAGATATGAGAAAGCTGTCAGAGGATTGGAGATTGGCAAATGTGGCACCCTCATACAAGAAACAGTGTAACGATATTCTTTGCAACTATAGGCTGGTTCATGTAACATCAGTGGTGGCTAAGAATGAAAAACAAGTATCAACGAAAGGAATCAACTGGCTCTAGACATTATGTCGAGTATGGTCATCACAGATTAGAAAAGATCTTTCAGCGGGTGCAGAAGAAATTTATCCGAACAGTGACTGCAACAGTTTCAGTTACGAAGTGAAATTTGAGAGGCTGGGGTTATTCTCCTTGGAATAAGGGATATTGAGGCAAAATTTAATGGAGGTGTACAAGTTTTGATAAAGTGGAGAAAAAAGAAACTCCCGTTTGCTAATAAGATGTAGGGTCAAAGATTCAAGATGTTGGGCGCAAGGCACAGGGGTGAACTCGAGGGAGAACATTTTGCGCAGCGAACTCTAATAACCCGGAACTCGCTGCCCATGCGGGTTGTGGAAGTGGAAAGGGTGAATAATTTCAAAAAAAGAAATTGGACGGGCATTTGAAAGAAATAAACTTGCAGGGAATCTGGGATATGCCAGGGGTGAAGCTCATTGGAGAATGAGTATGAACTTGATAGACTGAATGGTCTCCTTCCCCGCATTGTGACTTTATGTCAATATTATCATTACACCCCCGCTATGCAAAAATTTAGAATAAAATTGCAGTTCATAATAAAAAAAATGTCCTCAGGTACACAAATGAGATACAGCATGCATCACAGTAGAAGTGACACCACATTGGAGAAGTAAAGTATTTTACTGCATGTTAAACATGGAGAAAGAAACAGTTTAAATGTAATGTTTCTGAAACGTTTATGACATTTTCTCGCCACAGATGCTGCCAGACCAAATGAGAATTTCCAGCATCTTTGGACTTTATTTCAGATTTTCAGCATCACTTAATTTCACACAGTCACTTAATTTATATCTGCAGTCTTTTGTTACTGTATCAGCCCTCTATTAAGAAGTACATTTTGAAATTGATGGCTACGAGTGCTTACAATATTTCAGGGCTTTGCCCTATCGTTTTAACAATGGACAAGATGGAAAGTTGATGGTTATGTCAAGAACAGAGACTTTCCGTAGAATCCCTACACTGTGGGAGCAGGCCAGTCAGTCCATCGAGTCCGCACCAACCCTCTGAAAAGCATCTCACCCGGACCCACAGATCTACGCGATCCTTGCAATGCTGAAATCCCCATAGCTAATTCACCGAGCCTGCACATCCCTGGAAACTACGGGCAATTTAGCATGGCCAATCCACCTAACCTGCACACCTTTGGACTGTGGGAGGAAACCGGAGCACCCAGAACAGACCCATGCTGACACAGGGCGAACCTGCAAACTCCACACAGACAGTCACCTGAGACTGAAATCGAATCCGGGTCCCTGGCGCTGCGAAGGTGCAATGCTAACCACTGAGCCACCATGTTCTGATAAAACATTTTCTGCAAAACCCATGTGTATGCAACAAAAACTAACTACAAAACAGAAGGAAGGGAAAAAATATATAATGTCTGTATAATTATCTGGGAATGCATTTGTCGAAAGTATGTATGTGACACTTGCAATTTTTCGAGGCTGACTGTCAGTGTTGGATAGATAGATAGGGTTATGAGGAATTGGATTCAGAGAAGCGCATGTAGAATGTAGGTGAGGGATGATGAAATATGTGCTTCAGAAGTCAAACTGAGTTGATGGTATGTTACACAAAGCAGGATGCTGGTGAGTATTGCACTATATTCATTCTTCTGTCCTTGTTAGTTCACGAAGCTGCTTAATGCACGGTTCTGAGAGTATGGCATTACATTCATGCTACTGATTGCCTCAGTATCCTCCAAGTTCAACTTGTTTCTTGCAAAAGCAGGCTTCTTTCTCCATTGCATGTGATGAATTTCTCTCACTGGTTCTTTATAGCCTCAACAAACAATTCAAGGAATGTCCATGAAATGGAGCACAGATTTTAGACAGCTGAACAATTTCAGTTCTCTGACAGCCTCAAATTGCATGTTTAGATTGTCCCTTCCAATACTGAAATTGAAATTACATTGTGTGAGTGTTTATCATGGCTGGTACACTGATTAGATGGAAAATCGAAGGGGAAAATAATAACAAAGTGGTGAACTTGAAAGCCACTGACATACATATTTAATAAATTTCTATGTTTCTCATGGAGTATTGGATCTTCACAGTGCCAATGCATTAAAACCCAGCCCTTTACTTGAGCGATATTAATATCACTTGTTATTACATTGCTGTTCTAAGAAAATATTTTTATTAACCAAGCTTTAATCCTATATTATATATTTTCTTCCCCTACTCCAAAGATGTGCTGGTTAGATGGATTGGCTATGCTAAATTTCCCATAGTTTCCAGGGATGTGCAGGCTAGGTGGGTTAGCCATGGGAAATGGGGGCTTAAAGGATAGGGTGGTGGGTATGGGGGGGATGCTCTTCAGAAGGTCGTTGTGGACTTAGTGGACTGAATGGCTTATTTCCACACTGTAGGGATTCTAATACAATTCTAATACTCATTACCATTTTTGAATTCTCGAGATTCCTGGAAATGTGATGGAAACTGGTTCAACTGAGGCATTCGAGAGGTGATTGAATGATTATTTGGCTAAACATAATGTGCAACCTTATGGGAAAAAATACACAGGAGAGAGGTGTTAGGCAGGGGTGCTCACTTAAAGAGCCAGTAAAGGCACAGTGGGCCAAATGGCTCCCTTCTTCACCAAAACATGCTGTGGTTCTGTGAGGAAGTTTTCAAAGCCTATCTAGCTTTGGCTAATTTAAATCGCCCTCTGAACAATGCTATTAATTGGTAACAGCAGCAGCAGCAAAATGACATCAGTTTTTATGTCTCGTGTTTCTATTAGATCCGTAGAATCTATAGAATCCCTACAGTATGGAAACAGGCCATTCAACGCAACAAGTCTGCACTGACTCTCCGAAGAGCAGCCAATCCAGACTCACCCCACTACCCTATCCCTGTGACCCTACATTTCCCATGAGTAATCCACCTAGCCTGCACATCTTTAGACTGTGGGAGGAAACCAGAGCACCCGGAGGAAACCCACACAGACACGAGGAGAATGAGCAAACTTCACACAGACAGTTGCCCAAGGGTGGAATTGAACCCGCGTCCCCGGTGTTGTGAGGCGATACATATTAGTTTCCTGAAATACTTAAGGGCAACCATCTATCATCGGGTTCTTGTGATGCATTGGTAGTGTCCTTACCTCTGAGACATAACCACTGTGCCAGACTGCCTGGGTTCAAGTCCCATCTACTCCAGAGGTGTATCACAAACATGTCTGAATAGTTTGATTATAATATTTATAGCTACCATCTAGTATAATACTAGCTACTGCTCAAGAAAATAATACACTACATTGGCCAGGGTATTGTTAGCCAGTACTGCTCAGAGTGGTGTTAACGATTGTTTCCATTAAACTGCACACCTGGGCAACTGCAACGATATTCTGTGCATTGGCAATTGACAGTAGCATACCAAATGCAGCATTGATTCCCGGTTCTGTAAGTCATTATGTCAGAAGCCCATATAGCCAGTAACAGGATTAGAAGGAATGCTGATGTTAAACCATACAAACATATAGATATAAAAGTAAGGAGCAGAACATTCAGCCCTCTAAGCCTTCTTTACCATTTAATGAATCAATAAATTGCAACCTCAAACGTGCATTCCAGCCCACGCCTGTTAAGCTTTCACCTCCTTGTTTAAAAACTATTTGCCTCGGCCTTACAAACATTGAAAGAGTATGTTTCTAGCACCTTTTCAGGAAGAGAGGTCCAAAGCCTCACAACAGCTTTAAGAGAGAAAACAAAACACACCTAATTTCTATAATTGATGGGTGAATCATGATTTTTAAGAAGTGGTATCTTATCCTAAATTCTCCCTTAAGATAAACACCCTCTCCACATCTACCCTGTCAAGTCTTGTCAGGATCTTATATTACCTCAAACAAATCACCTCTTACTCTTCTAAACTCCAGCAGATACAAGCACAGTCTGTCCAACCTTTCCTCAGAAGATAACCCATCCATTCCAGGTATTCATTTGGTAAACCACCTCTGAGATGCTTCCAGTGCATTTCATCCTTCATTAAATTAGGTAAACAGTAATGTGCACAGTAATCAAGATGCAGTCTCACTGGTGCCCTGTTAACTGAAGCATAACTTCCCTACTTCTATATTCACTTCTCCTCATAATGAATTATAACATTCTGTTGGCTTTCATCATTACTTGTTTTGCCTGCCTACTCAGACAATTTGTGATTCATACCCCAGGTCACCCTATGAATCTCAGAGTGCTGCAATCTCTCAGCGTTTAGGTAAAATGCTTCCCTGTTTATTCTTCCTGCCAAAATGGACAATTTCACATCTTTCTACATTACATTCCATTTGCCAGATCTTTTTACAATTACTTAACTTATTTATGTCTCACTGCAACATCCTTATGTCCCCTTTACAATGTACTATCCCACCTTCCGTTGTGTCAACAGCAAATTTGGTAACCATAACTTAGGGGCACCGTACCCTTGGCACACCCCTCATTACATCCAGCCAACATGAAAAAAAATCAATTTATGTCTTATAACTGCTTCCTGTCAGCCAGCCAATTTTTTATTTGTGCCAGTGTGCCAGCACCTTTACCACTATCTTTTATTTTTCACAAAAACCTTTAATGTGCCACTTCTTTAAATGCCTTCTGGAAATCTAAGTACAAGACATTCAATGGTTCCCATTTATCCATATCATGTGTTATCTCCTCAAAGAATTCCAATAAATTGATCACGCATGATTTCATTTTCACGAAACCATGCTGACTCTGTTTGGTTACCTTGAACTTATCTAAGTGCCCTGTTATAACTTCTTCGAGAATATGTTCTAACATTTTCCTTATGACAGTTGTTAAGCTAACTGACTTGTGGTTTCTGGCTTTCTGCCTCCCTTTTTGAATAAAGAAGTTACATTTGCTATTTTCCAATCTACCTTCCCTGAATCAAGGGAATTTTGGAAAATTAGAATCAATGCATAACTGTCTCACCAGCAACTACTTTTAAGCCCCTAGGATGAAGTCCATATAGGACTACTCTTGTCAGCCAGCCCACAGCTCCAACAATGTACTCAGTACCGCTTCTCTGTGATTTCACTGAATTCCTCCTTTCTTCCAGTCCCTTATTTATAGTTTCTCCAGTTTCATTTTCTATTGGATCAAAGATCACTTTGTTAACTTTTTTCATATTGAAATATTTGTGGAATCTCTTTCTACTGTTTTCATTTTTGTCTAGCTTTCTCTTGGGCTAATTTTTCAGTTCTTGTTGCGTTTTTGATCATTCTTTGCTGTTTTTTATATTATGTTCGATCTCCTGACTTTCCACCTGTCTTTGTAGAATTATACCTTGTTTTCTTTAGATTTGATACTATCTTTAACTTTTTTTAGTTAACTGTGGTTGGTGGAATTTTACTTATTCTTTAAAATATATATATATGTTGCGTATTCTGAAGTATTGCCTCAAACATTTGCCATTGCAACTTGACTAACCTACACTTTAACCTACTTTGCCAATTCACTTCAGCCAGGTGCAGGGCTGGATGAACACAGCAGGCCAAGCAGCATCAT
>NC_063362.1:37647107-37682734 GCF_021869965.1 Rhincodon typus
CTGAAGAAGGGTCCAGACCCAAAACGTCAGCTTTCCTGCTCCTCTGATGCTGCTTGGACAGCTGTGTTCATCCAGCTCTACACCTTGTTATCTCAGATTCTCCAGCATCGGCAGTTCCTACTATCTCTGAATAGGTTAGGTGTGATACTGCTTTCAGGACAGGAAGTGTAATTTTATGAGGTAAGAAATTAATATGGTGACCATTCTGGGTATTTATTTCAACCCAGATGCTTGACCAGATTTCAAGATATGATAAGCGCTGTCAAAGATATGTGGAACTGTGAACCCTGTACGAAAATGACAGACTAGATGAGTCCAAAATAATCTACTGGAAGAAACCAAAATGGAACACATATCATTCCTAAAGAGTTTAAATCCTAAGTTCTGCAAAGACAAGTTCAAATCCTTTGGCAATGTTTTAGAACTAAATATTCACGGGGCAAAAATGTTCCCATTTTGTATGATGTATGGGGTGAAAGTGTTTCTTAGAGACTAACCGACCACCTCTAGTACTGAGGAAAAGTGCCCAATCATCCACAAATCAGTTTGTTAAGTGCTGACAGAGGAGCATGGGTGGATTTCTTAGTAGCCATGACACTAGAAGCTGCTGGACATTTAGATAAAGTCTGCTTATCGAAACCTACTCTTCAGGGGATCCAGTAGAGAGCAGATACATATTCTTTGCTTTTTGTGGAGACAGGGGAGGGGGAGGGAGGGGCAGGGGCATAGAGGTCAAGGCAAAAGCAGAGCGGGGTAGAGGTAAAGGCAAAGGCAGACGGATGTCTCTCAGAGGCCACACACTTGCCCACCATCTGTGCCTCCAGGTGCCCCCAGATTGAGGCTGTTGTAAGCACCCACCCCCCATTTCCCACCCGCAACCCAGCATACAGGTTGCCACTGAGGGTCTAGTAAAGGTATCTGAAATAAATCGAGAGGCTGGTTTCCTGTCACCAAGTCACCCTTTATTTACATTTGGAAAGTCCTAGATACTGGTCCAGCACTCTCAGAGCCTGCTCGCATATTGTCAGAATGTCTGACACTCCTCTTTTACTCTGTCAGCCAGAGCTCTCTGATTAGAGCAGAATAACAGCCCCAATCAGGGAATTCATATTCTGAGGTCCACTGGCTGACCCTTGTCACAATACCACAGTATCCGACCTCTGGGCCAGAAGGTCAAGTCCCATGTGCTCCAGAGGTGAGTCATAATGTGTTGATTAAAAATATCTACAGGTTGCCATGATTTCAGATCAGCTTAAGGGACCGATTATTCCTGTTCCTATTTCTTAGGCTCTGCGGTTTCCTAGCAAGGAAGCTGGCTACCTCTCTCCTGTCAGGAGGGCTGGTGACGAGGGAGGTTGGCTATTGAGACCCTTAAATGGCTATTCATTAACCACTTAATCAATGGTATGTTGACCTTCTTGTCCAGAATTAGTGAGGAGAAAGGCCAACCTTTCCAGGTATTCTCAGAAAATAAGCATTATATGTTTCCACTACTGTGCCTGCTACACATGTGCTGCTGTTATTGATGTCACAGTCATTGTTGGTGTAACTCTTGAAATTGACGGGTGCTATGTAATATCTTTTTCATTGGAAGAGTTTTTGACACAATGTGAGAGGACTTTACCCTGCAATAATAATTTACCAATCCTGCTTAAAAAGATAAAATAGGATAGCTAATGTGCTAATGTTTCTGCATGCTGTTCTGACGATCAGAGAATATTAGAATTGTGTAACCCATCTGAACTGTGACTGACTGTTCTTTTAAAACTTAGAGGATTAGGCAATCATGAAAACCGGGCTGGAAAACTCTTCCCCAGCTGCAGGTATCTCCCGAGTCCTGCCCCTTAGCCACATCCAAATAACATCATTAACGGTAATCAGTTGTCAGTCAACATTAAACCTCAATATAATTTCTTTTGAAAGAACCACAGAGGGTTATCACTTGATTAAGGGATTATATTTGGCAGACTGCATCAGCTCTTGTGTATAGAGAAATAATGGTAATTTTAGTAATTTTTGAAACTCATTTTTACTTATTAATTGCAGAACTGATATCTTGGGAATAAAATATTTTCTTCCATTTATCCATCCAATGAATTAGTGACAAGGACTGTTTGATCAGGTCATAGATTTGCTATGCTATCCTAACAAATCCAAACCTAAGTTTAGACAAACACTTCTACTATAATTTCTGACACCCCAAAGCCCTGTATATTCACGAAAGCCTAAGTAAGTTTCCTCAATGCTGTGCTAACTAGTATGAATTTTTCATACACTATTAAAGGACTTCAAGTATTGCTGGAAAAGAAACATGCCGTCAAAGCTTTTCAGTTGCACACATCAAGACAGCTATAAGAACACCAAATTTCAAAGGGAAGAACAATTTATACTGCAAGAGATGAGTGTGTTTATTCGTTGACAAGTAGATGCTGATTGGTTGAGCTGTACCATGAGGCAGTTGTTCCCTAAGCTCAGCAGTTAAATTCCCTGTTGCATTCTCAATAGCAATGACTCAACCAATCAGAGTCCACACTTCAATCGATGAGCATTCTTTTCTCATGTTTTTCTCATTGTTGTTTCCAATGAGTTTTTGTATTTTTGTGAATCTGTTCCAATGAGTTCAAAACAAGAAAGCTCCAATAGCATCAGAGATAATAGGAACTGCAGATGCTGGAGAATCTGAGATAACAAGGTGTAGAGCTGGATGAACACAGCAGGCCGAGCAGCTTGTTATCTCAGCTCCAATAGCATGTCACTTTTTTCCAGCAACATTCAAGCACCAATTTGGGCAGTCATTAATGGCTCATTAATGGAATTCTTTTCATTATGAGATCATGAATGGGGACTGTTTCCTGGTGATACACAGTGTCCAGTTCCATTCACAAATTGTGCAAGAAATAACTAGTCGTTGGAGCCCACAACTGAACTTGAATATCATGCAGGCCTGGACTAAAAAATGGCATTCATTTAAGTGCTGGGTAACAGCTACCTCCAACAACCTCCTTCCCAGTCTTCACTGACCAGGACTTTAGTGATTCAGCACAATGGCTGCAAGAATAACATCAGACTTGAATTTTGTGATGCATAGCTCACTTTCAAGCTCTTCACCTACTATTCAAATAAGCTCATGAATGTAAAGAGATGTTTACCATTTGTCTGAAATAAAAACACAAAACACTGGAAATTTTAAACAGGTCTGGCAGCGTCTGTGGAAACAAAAGAGATAATATTTTGAGTCCAGTATGACTTTTCTTCAGGACTTAAGAACTCAGTTTCTATGTCATGAAGAAGAGTCATACTGGACTTAAAACATTGACACTCATCCTCCCTCCACAGACACTGTCAGACCTGCTGAGTTTCTCCAGCATTCTGTGTTTGTTTCAGATTTCCAACATTGACAGTATTTTAATTTGGTTGCTTTTAGAAATACTTCAGGTAAACAAAGGTGAACAGTATTATCTTGAGATAATTTTTTTCCACATTTCACAAATTGTCATGTTGAGCCAGTAAAGCAAATGAATGTGCAGTGCATGTATGATTCCACATGAGTTACTTTGTTGCTGCAAGCTATTTCAGCATCACATCACAATGTAACTTGGATAAAACTGACAGCGGAATTGCTCATGTGAAATTACGTGTGCACTGAAAGCATGACATTAAAGCTATGTGCATGGGTCTGCCCTAAAAGTGATGATATTTAAAATACCTATTTATTTTTAGTGGGAATGATTTGTTTGTAGATTTCTGTATTTCTGTTTTTGGAACATAAGAATTGCTCGAAGAAAATAGACTGAGTCCATTTAGTTCACGTTCTACCAACTTGGTAATATAAAACAAGGATGATGGAGTTATGACCAATCATACAAATCTTACAGCCTATAACAAGCCAACACAGTGAAAGCTCAGTGTGGGTCACTATTCAAAATTCAAAAGTCCTAAGTACACTCTACTTATCACATAGGCCCCTGATATTGGCAACAAGCTGTGGAGGTGATCTCTCCTTAATCCAGATCACACACCAGTGGATCAGTTGTGGGCCATGTTGGGTTCCTTCCCCACCATCTTGCCAATCTCCTTCCCCCATCTTCCAACTCAGTGGAAAATCCAGTCCAATTTTGCAAATTCATTTGAATTTATTGCTCACTAAAGTATAGACTTTGTGCTCAGTGTTCCAGTGCTCTGAACAGATTGCAATGATCAACATTATCCCATTACTTGAGACTCCAAAACAATAACGTCATAATACCCCTCAACCTTTTCTAGCATAACAACATAAGCTAATTTATAGAATCGGTCCTCATAATCCCATATCTCTCTGGCTTCAATTATTCTGGTTCTCCTTCAATGTTCTTTCGCTAGCAATGAGAAATATTTATTGTCAGAATAATATTGAAAACAATGGTGCTCACTGCTCTCTCTCCACAATAGGTAGATTCAGGAAAGAGCAGAATTACAACTGAACTGAAACTTCTAAAAATGGCTGTTCAGATTTTATGGCTAGTTTGTGATCTGCCTCACCATTCAAATGCTTTCAGTGCTATGAGATTGTTGTATATTTGTGGTGGATATGAACTAAACTTACCATCAGGCAGTTAAGCCCTGTCCATTTCAATCTAAGAATCCTTCTCACAAGTGTAAAATACAGTGAGCCTCTGTGCCACTGAATATTATCTAAGTATAGGGTCTCATTTACTCAAGCCAAAACTGTTTTTGGAAATTTGAAAAATCTAACAAGTTATTTTTCTTTCTTTTTCACTCTCTGTAATTTAATCATTGATCCTTTTTCAATTTCCTAAGCTGATAATCTTGCAATGACGAGTTATCGATTCACATTTTCAGTAATTTGCTGTGCAAAATTATTTTCTAAACATGAAAATCCAAGTCTAAGTAACAACATTAGATGTGAGCTCAGAGAAGATTATGTGTCATTATCCTTCTATTGTACTGCAATGACAATGTACTACAATGCACATAGGATTCAGTGTTTATAAAGTGGCATGATTACCTCATTATTTCATCTCAATGTTGATCTTTGTTTTACTCACTGCCGCCAAACATTGTTGACAATAATTTCAATTATTTGTCAATTTGGGCCCTAGATTTCGTCATTTTCCAGGCACCATATTTGCTTACCATTTTAAGTACTAATCTCTTCTCAAATTGTTTTATCCCCATCTGAAACACATTGCATTTCTATACATGGAATTTAATTGATCACTTGTTTGCCCAGTTCCCAAATACATTCAAAACTATTTGCAAAATCTGTTCACCTTGGAGTCTATTGGCTTTGTACCATTTACACATTTAACCATTGTATTACCTGTGATTAAAACCCTTGTGGAGCAAAGGTTCTACCTCTGAGTCAGGAAGCCTGCTCCAGAGGTGTGTAATGAATCACTGACTGAACAGATTGATTAGAAGATATCTGTAATCTGTGATTAAGGACAGATGTGACAAACATAAATGAAAAATTACATCAGTTTAGAAAAATGGACTTGTCAAGGATAAGTCACGTTTTTATATATTAGACTAGGACTATAGGGCTATATATTAGGCTAAGAACTAATAATTAATGTGAATGCTTCAATAGGGGAGATACAATTCACAACACTACCTGAAAATGAGTATTACAGAATCAGTCTGAACTGAGCCTTGCCTTTCTTCAAGCTTGAAGTGGGATTACTCAAGCATCTGGGTTATTGAATCATGTGATGAAAGCATTCTTGGTCATGCCAGTCCATTGCTCTTGGGAGGATGCTGCTGAACTGCCACTTTCTAGTTACTAAGAGACGTTGCTAAATTTAGTGAATGTTTGAAACAGAGCCAGATGAATTTCATCAGAGTATGACCAAAATAAAAAAAAAGAGTATTATTTAAATGGTGGAATCATATGGGAACAATGCGAAATCAACAACATTTAGGAGACCATGTTTGTTAATCTCTAAGTATGCAAAAGAAAAGTCAAATTTCATGGAATGTTAGTCTACAGAAACTTAGGATAGAAAGTCAGATGGGAGGAAACATAGAACCATTGAAAATAGGAGCAGGAGTAGGCCATTCAGAATTTTCAAACAGAAACAGAAATTACTGGAAAGGCTCAGCACGTCTGGGAGCATCTATGGAGAGAAATCAGAGTTAACATTTCAGGTTCAGTGGCCCTTTCTCAGAATTGAGTTCAGATGCTGCTGGGCCTGTAATTTCCAGTAATTTCTGTTTTTGTTTCTGATTTTCAGCATCCGCAGTCCTTTTGGTTTATTTGGAACTTTGAGCCTGCTCTGTCATTCAATATGATCATAGTTAATCATCCAACTCAGTACCCTGTTCCTGCTTACTCCACAATAACCTTGTTTCCTTTTGCCCTAAGAACAAAAACTAACTAATTGCAAATTTTCAATATTTTGGCATCAATTACTTTCTCTGGCAGAGAATTCCACAGGCTCACCACTTTTTGGGTGAAGAACTTCCTCCTAATTTCTGTCCTCGATGATCTACCCTATATTTCTAGAAATTTCTTGAAATGTATATAGGGGAGTTTTTGTAAAAATATGTAAGAAGGCCCAAGAAGGGATGGAGCAGTGCTGGACCTGGTTCTGAGTAAAGAAGCCGGACGATTGGAATACTGCATGCAATTCTGGTCTCCTTGCTTTTGGAAGGATGTTGTGAAACCTGAAAGGGTTCAGAAAAGATTTCAAACGATGCTGCCAGGGTTGGAGGGTTTGAGCTATAGCGAGAGGCTGAATAGACTGGCACTATTTTCCCTGGAGCGTTGAAAGCTGTGGGGTGACCTTATAGAGGTTTATAAAATCATGAGCGGCCTGGATAGGGTAAATAGACAAGGTCTTTTCCCTGGAGTGGGGGAGTCCAAAACTAGAGGGCATAGGTTTAAGGTGAAAGAGGAAAGATTTAAAAGGAACTTAAAGGGCAACTTTTTCATGCAGAGGGTGGTGTGTGTATGGAATGAGCTGCCAGAGGAAGTGGTGAAGGCTGCTACAATTACAGAATTTAAAAGGCATCTGGATGGGTTTATGAATAGGAAGGGTTTAGAGGGATATGGGCCAAATGCTGGCAAATGGGACTAGATTTATGTAGGATATCTGGTCAGCATGGACGAGTTGGACCAAAGGGTCTGTTTCCATGCTGTATGCCTCTATAACTCTAAGTGTTGGATGGGAACATTTTAGCAATAGCGACCCAACACGGGATGGTTCCAATTTGTTCTGGACAAGGAAAAAGATGGCCTGCAAAAGATGTCTTTGGATTGGGGAAAGGTAAATTTTATTAAATTAAAGCAAGATCTGGCCACAGTAGACTGGGAACAGCTCCTTGAGGGTAAATCTACAGCGGAGGAATTGGGGGCATTCAAGAAGGAGTTGGGGAGAGTTCAGGTCCAACATGTAGAGGGAAATGTATCAGCAATAAGTTCAGAGAATCCTGAATGTCTAGGACAAATCAGGACTGGATAAAGAAGAAGAATCGGGCTTTTAGCATGTCCAAAGAGAGCAATTCCGCTGCGGCCCTAGATGAATATAGGATGTCCAAGAGGGTACTTAAAAAAGCAATTAGAGGAACAAAAAGGGGGCATGAAAAGGACTTGTGAACAGGATTAGGGAGAATCCAAAGATATTTTATAAATACATTAAAGAAAAGAGGTTAACCAGGGAAAGAATAGGGACCAAGGGGGCAACTTGTGTTTGAAGCTGCAGGATATTGGAAGGGTGTTGAATGAATTCTTCTCTTCGGTCTTCACTCTGGAAAAGGAGAAAGTAGGTACAGAATTCAGGAAAAGGTACTGTGAAGAACTTGCTCAGTTTGACAATGGAAATGGGGAGGTACTGGAGGTTCTATCAGGCTTAAAAACAGATAAATTCCCTGAGCTGGATGATTTGCATCCAGGCTGCTGTGGAAGGTGAGGCAGGAAATTGCAGCTCTGACACAAAATTTTAATTCCTCTCTGGCCACAGGGTAAGTGCCCCACGACTGGAGGACAGCAAACATGGTTCCACTTTTTAAGAAGTGTGCTAGAGATGAACAATGAAATTACAGGGCGGCCAGTCTCACATCAGTGGTAGGGAAACTATTGGAGAAAATCTGAAGGAGCAAATTAATACCCATTTGGAGAGGCATGGTTAATTGGGGATAGTCAGCATGGCTTTGTCAGAGGGAGGTCATACCTAACAAATTTGTTAGAATTTTTTGAAAATGTGATCAAATGTGTGGATGAGGTAAGTTCAGTTGATATGGTTTGTATGGATTTTAGCAAAGATTTTGACAAGGCTCGACATGGGAGTCAGACTGAGAAGGTTAAAGCAAATGGAATTGAGGGAAACTTGGTGAGATGAATCAGAAAGTGGCATAGTAATAGGACTCAAAGGGTAGTGGTAGAAGGCTGTTTGAGTGACTGGAGGCCGGTGTACTACAAGGATCAATACTGGGACCATTATTGTTTGTTATATACATAAATGATGCAGGTAAAAATGTGGGGGGAATGTTGAGCAAATTTGCAGACGACATCAAGATTGGTAGAGTGGTTAATAGTGAAGAAAATGATTGTAGGTTACATGAAGACATAGACGTGCAGACTAGTGGCAGATGATATTTGACCCTGATAAGTGTGAGGTGATGCACCTTGGAAGAAGAAACAAGTTGAGGGAATATTTAGTCAATGGCAGAACACTGGGTAGCTTAGAAGAACAGAGGGATCTTGGGGTAATTAGTCATAGATCCCTGAAGTCGGCAGAGCACGTGAATAGGATGGTTAATAAGGCACATGGAACACTTGCTTTCATCAGTCGTGGCAGAGAGTTTAAGAGCATGGAGGCAATGTTAAAGTTGTACAGAGCATTGGTCAGGCCACAGCTGGAGTACTACGTGCAGTTCTGGTCACCTCACCAGAGGAAGAATATGATAGCACTGGAGAGGTTACAGAGGAGGTTGACCGGATGTTACCTGGGATGGAAAAATTGAGCTACATGGAGAGACTAGATAAGCTTGGATTGTTTCCTTTAGAGCAGAACAGACTAAGGGAGGGGATGATTGAGGTGTATATGATTATGAAGGCATGGGCAGGGTGAATAGAGAATGGTTGAGGGGTCAATCGTGAGAAGACATTGTTTTAGGGTAAAGAGCAGGAAATCCAGAGGGTATTTGAGAAAAATCTTTTTTACTCAGCAGGTGGTGAGAATCTGGAATGTTCAGCCTGGGAAGGTAGTGGAGGACGGAAATCTTACAACATTTAAAAAAAGTTTGCATGAGCACTTCAAATAACATAACATTCAGGTTTATGGGACTAGTGCAGGAAATTGGGATTAGCGCACTTTTAGTGATAGTTATATTGGTAACAGACTCAATGGGCCAAAGGGCCTTTTCTGTGCTGTATGATTCTATGAAATTATATTCTTAGACTGTGACCCCTAGTTCTGGACTCTCCAGTCATTTGGAACATTTTACTACAACTATAGAAAGATTCGGTTTGATCATAAATAGGGTACTGCGCAGTTCTGATCAACACACTATCGAAACAAAATATTGACCCTGCAAGGAGCACAGCGTGCATTCACCAGAACATTACTCGGGCTTTGAGGATTAAGTAATGAGGAGAGGTTCTACAAATTGGATAGATATTCATATAATAGAGAAGGTAAAGGTGTGGCTGGTTTGAGGCTGTTATAAATTTGGAAGGACTTGATCTGATGGATTGTGAGAAACTTGTTTTGCTGATGTGTACAGAATAAGAGTCGTACAGTTGTACTGCATGGAAACAGGCCCTTTGGTCCAAGTCATTCATGTTGAGCAGATTTCTGAAATTAATCTATTTCCATTTGCCAGCATTTGTCCCATATGCCTCTAAACCTTTCCTATTCATGTACCGATCCAGATGCCTTTTAAATATTGCAATTGTATTTAGCATATTGCATGACACTTCCTTGGACTATTGTGAAAGGAAAACACCATTAGGACTAGTTTTGTGGAAGTGTCTTTCTATATAGCATTACCAAGAAATTTTACCAGAGAAATCTTTCTACCTGGTCTTATAGTAACCGAGGGAAGGACAAATAGTTCACCATCTCTTGCTGAAAATTTAGATGTAAGTTTTGCTTGCAGAAAATGAGATTTTCCAAGATTCCTGATTCACCTTTATCTGTGTGAAATATCAAAGAACTTCACAAAAATGTTAAATGGTGTCAAAGCAGAACGATGATGTCCAAGTTTGACTGTGTGGAATAGGGCAGTATGGTGGCTCAGTGGTTAGCACAGATGCCCCACAGCATCAGAGACCCGGGTTCAATTCCAACCTCGGGCGACTGTCTGTGTGGAGTTTGCACATTCTCCCCGTGTCTGCATCGGTTTCCTCCAGGTGTTCCAGTTTCCTCCCACAATTCAAAGATGTGCAGGCTAGGTGGATAGGCCATGCTAAATTGCCCATAGTGTTCAGGGATGTGTATGTTAGGTGTGGGTTATAGGGGGATGGGTCTGGGCGGGATGCTCCGAGTGTCAGTGTGGACTTGTTGAGCTGAAGGGCCTGTTTCCACACTGTAGGGATTTTGAGCTCTATGACGAGGTGTTGTGAACTGTCTCAATAAGAGTGAGGAAGAGGTTTGTATGGCAGGAGAGGAAGGTTGTAGATGTCCTTTGTGGAAATTGGGCAGTTTAATGTTGTTTTTCAAAGTTACAGTCGACATGAAGGAAATTTGTTGTTATAAATCAGATGGCCGCATGGTGAAGGAAAGAACTGAATAAGAATTTAAATATTCTCTAATCAACTTGCTCAGAGATGTTATTCGAAACCTCTGGAGCAGGTAGGACTTTAACCCAGTCCTCGTTCTCAGAGATGGGGACAATACCACTGCACAACAAGAGTCCATACCAAGAATTTATGTCATTACTATATCTTTTTTATAAAGACACACATTACATGCCATATACCTCCAATCCAACAACCACTCCTCCAACTGACTCCCCATTTAATGAACCTTAATACAGTAAATCAATTAATTTGAAATTAACATTCTTGGGTACATTGGTATGATCATTTTTATTCCAGCACAGTATCCTGATTTTCTGTGTGATCCTGTTGTTACCATACTGCTGAAGTATAGATTCTTAGATGTGTACCGCATAGAAACATATCCAGCTTGGGCTGGCAAGTGGCGAGTGACATTCATGCCACACAAATGCCAGGCTATGACCATCACCAATAAAAGACAATCTAACCACCACCCCTTTACATTCAATAGTGTTACCATCACTGAATCCCCCACCATCAACATCCTGGGGAATATCATTGACCAGAAACTCAACATAACCACAGTGGCTATAAGAGCAGGCCAGAAGCTAGGAATACTATGGCGAGTAACTGACCTCCTGATTCCTCAAAGCCTATCCACCATTTACAAGGCACAAGTCAGGAGTGTGATGGAATACTCCCTACTTGCCTGAATGAGAGCAGCCCCGATAACACTCAAGAAGCTTGACACCATTCAGGACAAAGCAGCCTGCTTGGTTGGCACGACATGCACAAGCATCCACTCCCTCCAGCACTGAAGCTTAGTAGCAGCAATATGTACTCTCTACAAGATGCACAGCAGAAATTCACCAAAAATCCTCAGACAGCACCTTCCAAACCCACAACCACTTCCATCTAGAAGGACTGTCACTGTTACAAAGAACAAAGATCCAGATCCTCTATCGCCTATTTTCCAAAGATCTGTATCCCTCTGCTCCCTGTCCATTCATGTATCTGTCTAGATACATCTTTAATGACGCTATCGTGCCCGCCTCTACCACCTCCGCTGGCAACGCATTCCAGGCACCCACCACCCTCTGCGTAAAGAATTTTCCACACACATCTCCCTTAAACTTTTCCCCTCTCACCTTGAAATCGTGACCCCCAGTAATTGAGTCGCCCACTCTGGGAAAAAGCTTCTTGCTATCCACCCTGTCTATACCTCTCATGATTTTGTAGACCTCAATCACGTCCCCCCTCAACCTCCGTCTTTCTAATGTAAATAATCCTAATCTACTCAACCTCTCTTCATAGCTAGCACCCTCCATACCAGGCAACATCCTGGTGAACATCCTCTGCACCCTCTCCAAAGCATCCACATCCTTTTGGTAATGTGGCGACCAGAACTGTACGGTGTATTCCAAATGTGGTCGAACCAAAGTCCTATACAACTGTAACATGACCTGCCAACTCTTGTACTCAATACCCTGTCCGATGAATGAAAGCATGCCGAATGCCTTCTTGACTACTCTATCCACCTGCGTTGCCACCTTCAGGGTACAATGGACCTGAACGCCCAGATCTCTCTGTGCATCAATTTTCCCCAGGGCTTTTCCATTTACCGTATAGTTCGCTGTTGAATTGGATCTTCCAAAATGCATCACCTTGCATTTGCCTGGATTGGACTCCATCTGCCACTTCTGTGCCCAACTCTCCAATCTATCTATATTCGGCTGCATTCTCCGACAGTCCCCTTCACTATCTGCTACTCCACCAATATTAGTGTCATCTGCAAACTTGCTAATCAGACCATCTCTACCTTCCTCCAGATCATTTATGTATATCACAAATAACAGTGGTTCCAACACGGATCCCTGTGGAACACTGGTCACAGTTCTCCATTTTGAGAAACTCCCTTCCACTACAACTCTCTGTCTCCTGCTGCCCAGCCAGTTCTCTATCCATCTAGCTAGTACACCCTGGACCCCATGCGACTTCACTTTCTCCATCAACCTACCATGGGGAACCTTACCAAACACCTTACTGAAGTATCAAACGCCTTACTGTCGGTAGTCGTGGCCGAGTAGTTAAGGCGATGGACTAGAAACCCATTGGGGTCTCCCATTGGGGTCTCCCTGTGCAGGTTTGAATCCTGCCGAATACAGGTTACTTTTGGGCGGCACGGTGGTGCAGTGGTTAGCACTGCTGACTCACAGCTCCAGGGACCCAGGTTCGATTCCAACCTCGGGTGACTGTCTGTGTGGGTTTTCTCCAGGTGCTCCGGTTTCCTCCCACAGTCCAAAGATCTGCAGGCTAGGTGGATTGGCCATGCTAAATTGCCTATAGGGATGTTTAGGTTAGGTGAGTTAGACATGGGAAACTAGGGGAATGGGTCTGGGTGGGATGCTCTTCGGAGGGGCGGTGTGGACCTGTTGGGCCAAAGGGCCTGTTTGCACACTGTAGGGATTCCATGATTGTATGACAAGGGCAGCAGACATATGGGAACAACACCACCTCCAAGTTCCCCTCCAAGTCACTTACCGTCCTGACTTGGAAATATATTGCCGTTCCTTCACTGGGTCAAAATTCTGGAATTCCCTCCCTAATAGCATTGTGGTTCAACCTACAGCAGGACTGCAGCAGTTTAAGAAGGCAGCTCACCACCTTCTCAAGGGCAACCAGGGATGGGCAAGAAATGCTGACCAGCCAGCGACGCCCATATCCCACAAATGAATAGAAAAAATAGGCCTTCAGTTCACCATGTCTATGCTGACCAACAAACACCAAACTACTAATTTCATTTGCCTGCGCTTAGCCTACTATGCCCTGGCGTTTTATGTACTCATGCAGATGCTTCCTAATGTTGTGATATTATCTGTTTCTACCACCCTGTCAGGCAGTACGTTCCATATCTCATATCTCACTTGCTCCTCAACTTAAACTTGTGCCGTAGACATGCCTGCTGAAGGGAAGAAATTCTTGCAATTACTCTGTCTCTACCTTTCATAATTTTGTACAGCTCAATCTGAACCCCCTTCAGCCTCCTCTATTCTAGGGGAAACAAACCCAGCCCATCCAGTCCCTCCTCATAACTGAGACTTTCCATCTAGGCAACACCCTGGTGAATCTCTTCTGCACCCACTGGAGCATAATCAAATCCTTCCTTTACTGTGGCAACCAGAATTGCATGCGGGATTCCCTTTGTGACCTAACCAATATTTTATAAAATTGTAAAAAGAATTCCTTGGCTAGATGTAAGAAGACAGAGGGTGGTGGTTGATGGGAAATGTTCATCCTGGAGTTCAGTTACTAGTGGTGTACCGCAAGGATCTGTTTTGGGGCCACTGCTGTTTGTCATTTTTATATATGACCTGGATGAGAGCGTAGAAGGATGGGTTAGTAAATTTGCGGATGACACCAAAGTCGGTGGAGTTGTGGATAGTGTGGAAGGATGTTGCAGGTTACAGAGGGACATAGATAAGCTGCAGAGCTGGGCTGAGAGGTGGCAAATGGAGTTTAATGCGGAAAAGTGTGAGGTGATTCACTTTGGAAGGAGTAACAGGAATACAGAGTAGTGGGCTAATGGTAAGATTCTTGGTAGTGTGGATGAGCAGAGAGATCTCGGTGTCCATGTGCATAGATCCCTGAAAGTTGCCATCCAGGTTGATAGGGTTGTTAAGAAGGCGTACGGTGTGTTAGGTTTTGTTGGTAGAGGGATTGAGATTCGGAGCCATGAGGTCATGTTGCAGCTGTACAAAACTCTGGTGCAGCCGCACGTGGAGTATTGCGTACAGTTCTGGTCACCGCATTATAGGAAGTATTGGAAAGGATGCAGAGGAGATTTACCAGGATGTTGCCTGGTATGGAGGGAAGGTCTTATGAGGAAAGGCTGAGGGACTTGAGGCTGTTTTCGTTAGAGAGAAGAAGGTTAAGAGGTGACTTAATAGAGACATACAAGATGATCAGAGGATTAGATAGGGTGGACAGTGGGAGCCTTTTTCCTCAGATGGTGGTGGCTAGCACAAGGGGACATAGCTTTAAATTGAGGGGTGATAGATATAGGACAGATGTCAGAAGTAGGTTCTTTACTCAGAGAGTAGTAAGGGCGTGGAATGCCCTGCCTGCAAAAGTAGTAGACTCGCCAACTTTAAAGGCATTTAAATGGTCATTGGATAAACATATGGATGATAATGGAATAGTGTAGGTTAGACGGGCTTCAGTTTGGTTTCACAGGTCGGCGCAACATTGAGGGCCGAAGGGCCTGTACTGCGCTGTAATGTTCTATGTTCTATGTTCTTGCTCCTTCATTCTATGCCTTGGCCAATGAAGGCAAGCGTCTGTTTGCCTTCTTCACCAACCTATCTACCTGTGCTGACACCTAGATGGATCTATGGACTTGTACACCAAGGTCCCTTTGTTCCTCAGTGCTCCCTTGGAACTTAACATTCATTGTGTATATCCTTCCCTATTAGACCTCCTGAAATGCATCACTTATTAGGATTACATCCATTCTCCAATGCTCTGTTCAATTTACCAGCTGATCAATATCAGATTGTAGCCTGAGATCATTCTCCTAACTATCAACGCCATCATCAATTTTCATGTCATCTGCAAACTTACTAATTATACCATCTGCATTCACATTCAAATTGTTAATATAAATAACAAATAGCAAGGATCCCAGCACCAATCCCTGTGGTATACCACTGTCCGTCCAATTACGAGAAAAAAGTCCACCATCACTCTTCACCTCCTATTTGTAAGCCAGTTTTGGATCCAATTTGCCAACTTGCCTTGGATCCCATGGGCATTACTTGACAAGATCTTTCGATATATTTGAGACTCTGTGAATCAGCTGTCTGAGGAAGTGGGTCCTGACTTACTCAATATACTTCTGTGGACAAGAGTACATGTTATCCATGCAACATGAATGAAAACATCGCCATTCTCTGACAGCAGCAGGTAGATAGTCTGAATTCACCAGCAATCCCAAAGGAAGAACACAATGGGATCATCACTGCAGTTTCATGCTCAAACACGAGTACTTACCAAAGTCAACCAGGAGCACAATTGTAGGTGCAGTAGGCTGAAATCTTTAACTGACGAAATGCATTTTCTTGTGGGTTGTGATATTGTGAACATCTGCAGTAAGGGATGTGATATTGTGAGAACTGCATGGTATGGGCTATGATATAGAAAACATTTGTAGAATGTGATATAGAAAACCTTGTGGTGTGTTATATTGATGAACACTGTGGTGTGGAGTGTGATATTGTGAGAGCTGTGGTGTGGAACGTGCTATTGTGGGAGCTGTGGCTGGAGTGTGGTATTGTGAGAGCTGTGGTGTGGGGTGTGATATTGTGAACGCTGGTTTGTGGTGTTATGTTATAATTTTGTAGGGATCTAATCTGTGTGAGATGGACTTATGATGAGTTCGGGATGAAATAGTAGCTGTGCCAGTGATGTGGTAACTATGGTAGTGTGAAACAGTTATGGACAATGAGTCTTTAGCTGAATGGGAACTCCACAATTAATAGGAACCTTAATTTAGCTACCATCAAACTTTTGAATTTTAGATTCAATTCATTGTTTAAATTGATTATGATCTAGTCAACGATTTAACATGGGAATTGATTTCTCAATTGCATCTGCAACAAGTTTTTGTTGAACATCATCTGCTTTAAATTATGGTTTAATTTACTGCTTTTGTCAGTTAACACTTTAAATAGAGTTGATGTCAATTTTTTCAAAGATTTACTGTTTGCAATGGTGTATTTTCTTCCCAGTAGTTGATTTCACAGAGTGTAGGGTGTGATAAACGCAGTGTTTAGTTTCCTCTCGTTTCTCTTGTTTAGCCTCCGCCAAACATAGTCCTGAAATTGACCACTGAGAGGTTTAGGTAAATAGTGAAATTTGTGGTTGAATCTGATAGGGTCGTGCGCAATGGGGACCATGGAGCGATGTGTGGCACAATCGGGTGATATCTGAGGCAAGGCTCAACTTGACATTAAGATCATCTCACTTCATCTTTCATGTCTTTCTTGAGCAGCATGTGGAGATTTTCACTAGGCAGCGGCAAGTTGTGGTAGTGATTATTGCTATTAAATGCCTTGCTAATGCCATAAATTGCCTCATTAATATTCAGGCTCACAGCTTACCAATCTCTCCAAATAAACTAATCATCAGGAAAACTCAACAAGGAAACCAGAGTGTGTACCTGCCAGAAAAACAGAAGTTGCTGGAAGCTCAGCAGGTTTGGCAGCATCTGTGGAGAACGTCTTAGGTCCGGTGACCCAGGCAGATTCAGTTTGCTGCTTCTGAACAACCTCTGTGTTGTACATAGGGCAATAACATCTCGACATGATCCACAGGCACCAGCCGAACATGCTGTTCATTAGACATTGGCATCCAGAACCAGCTAACTGATCATGGCCATCCTGGCACTTCCGTTATTCATTGTTTTGTCTGGAAGCATTGCACACCAGCAGCTAGCATTGAAAGGCGGTAGCAGGGACACTGCACACAAGATAAGGCATCCAGCATGTACCCTAGACAGGGCTACATTTCAGGGATGCTCTCTTAGCACTTGTTCACTTAACTCCTATTTACCTGCTGACAACATCCTTGCCTTACCTTGCCTGGTGTGCCAATTAGTGTAGTAACACTATCAGGCAGCTTACCTTGCTGCTAAATAATCCTCAGTCAAAAGGGGGCATGCATTGTGCTCTATGCAATGTGCTGTGCCAATTACGCACTATGTGCCAGCAGCTTACACGGCAAACACACGGCATGTGCAATAACATGCAGCCATGTCTCAAAGTCAAACGGGTGTAGTTCTCACTGAAGACCATGGAGGGACTTGCGAAGCACAGCAAGTCAAGGGCAATATCCCTACTGTTCAAGGAATTGGCCACAGTTAGGCTGGGGTGTTCCTAGTCTGAGGATCTATGTCTCTTCAGTCGAGGTACTAGGCCACAGTCTGTCTTTTAGCTTTGTGATGGCAAATCCGGGGATAGGGCTAATGCGGTCAGAGAGATTTATAGGTAGCAGTCAGGGGTTTAGGAATGTCTTGCATAAAGCTGCCCAGTCATGTTGGTCAAGGGTTGGGTACTGTCACTTTGTTGGATCCATCCATAGGAATTTTAAGGTGAGGATGGGGTGAGGACTGAGGGCATGGGGGTGTGGCAAAGGGAAGAATGACCTTAACCATGGTACTGAGCCTCAGCTGTGTAGTCACTGGGGTTGCAGGTTCTGGCGAAAGGTACAGTATAGTTGTCAAGGAGTGGGGGAGCAGAAGGATTTGTAAGGGTGCACATTGCTAGGAACGGTGTGACACTGACTCTGCCCACCTTGTGTGTTCTCCCAGCCAGTTTCCAGTTATAGTTAGCATCTATCGAATGGCAGTAATGGCCTGAATCCAGCCCCTGGTGGACGCCATCAGCTATGGGCTCTGTCTGGTTGTCAGATAGCTTCCCAGAGCTTCCATGTTTCGTTGTACCTTGCACTACACCATCATCTCCCATGGAGATCTTTCACACTAAACTTCACCTCCACCTGTCCTCCTTCCTCCCTGAGCCCCAACATTATGCCTTCATGATGCCCACCCTGATAATCTACACTCCCCCTGTCAATGCCAAAGGGGTTGCTGCCCCTTCCCATAATCTACAATGACCTCCGATACTGTTCTACGTACCTCCTAAAACTGCTTCTCCCCATTCACCTTACTTGTCCCTACCTTAAAGCATGCTTCTGCTTTCCATCCTAGCCTTGACTGTCGTATTCTATTTTGCCAATGAGCTTCCCTTTGCCTTTGCAGTTCCTCCCTGCGCCCTTCCTTAACAATCAATGCACACCCCCAGGACTGTATGTGCCCCAGACCACCGACTGATTTTGAACAGCTGCTAGAAATGACTGCAAGATCTCAGACTGCTCCAGTCTGACAGTACACGATTCCCCTGAAGGCGGCTGCTGGCCATACAGAACTGACCACTGACCACTGACCACTGCCCAAACTGTAGTCAGATATTAAAATAAAGCAAAGAACTTCAGATGCTGGAGATCTGAAACAAACAAAAACAGAAGTTAGTGGAAATCTCAGCAGTTCCCTTCACAGATGCTGCCAGACCTGTTGAGTTTCTCCAGCAGTTTCTATTTTTGTCTGTATTCAGACATACCCACTGATAGTAAGTAACCCAAACATATAACAGGTGAACCCCTGGACAGTATCAGAAGCCCCTGGCCAATGCAGAGCCCTTGACTAGACTGAGGACTGGCTCCCATCCAGATTCTGACACAAGAAATGTGTGTCTGCCATGCATGCAGATGGCACATGCTGTAGGCGTTAGATATGACATCTTGGTGTGCTACACTGCAAGAGATTCTCCCTAAGCCCTCAGACAGACCCCTATTGACAAACAGCCTGTCTGTGCATGTCAGTCTGATAGGACTGAGAACCTTGGCTGTGGTTGAAGTGCCAAATGCTAATAGGCAAGGCAAATCAGGGGTGGCACGGTGGCTCAGTGGTTAGCACTGCTCCCTCACAGCGTCAGGGGCCCGGGATTCTTGCCAGCCTCGGGCGACTGTCTGTGTGGAGTTTGCAAATTCCCCCCATGACAGCGTGGGTTTTGTCCGGGTGCTCCGGTTTCCTCCCACATTCTGTGCTGGTTAGATTGATTGGCCATGCTAAATTGCCCATAGTGTTCAGGGATGTGTAAGTTAGATGAATTAGCCATGGGAAATGCAGGGTTACAGGGATGGGTCTGGGTGGGATACTCTTCAGAGAGTCGGTGTGGACTTAATGGGCCAAACGCTGTAGAGATTCTATTCTATTCTATGCTGCAAGAATGCAGGTAGGTGCGAAGATAGCAAGTGAGCAACCCCGAGATGTACTGTGAGCTGGAGGCCTGTCTCTACACATAAAGTGCACTTGCAATGCTAGCGGCTGGTGCATCCTGCAATATAGGTGTGTACTTTCTAAGTGCTCTGCAAGTTGATCGGAGATGTCTCATGAACATCCTGAGGGATTGGTAATTATTGAGTGTTAGTATCCATCAAGGTGTGGTGCATGTGGGGGATGTCCATGGATCGTGCCTTTAGATGCTGTTGCAGAAGAATATGGTGAAGAACATGGAGGATCTTCACAGCCACCAACGAGCTTAAGTCACCGGTACCTGCTCTGACTTCCATATTGAGAATTCTGAGCATCTAGTTTGCTCAGTGAGGCTGGTAGGATAGGAAGCTGCAGATTAATGAGGAGAGATGTGCAGTTAGTGAGGTCATTAACAATGATGCCTAATGAGAATTTCATCTCGACACATACAATTTCTTGCATTGAGTTGTTCCTGACAAGGAGATAGGCCTCACTGGACTTCTGCCACAGCCCCCTGTTGTTCAGGCACTTACAAGTTATCTACAGCATGTAAAAATGCCCGTCAGTTCATTCTGTCCGTTGCTGATCATCAAGCACCCATCTATCCTAATCTCATTTCCCAGCGTTTGTCCTATTTGTCGTGGTGCTTCAAGCATTCATCTAAATTCTTTCTTAAAATCCTCTCTAAATCATCTGCCCCTTACCTTAAATCAATGTACTCTGGTACTTGATCCCCCTACTAAGGGGAAAAGTTCATTTCTATTGTTTCTGTCAGTGCCCCTCATAATTTTGTAGTCCTCAATTGGTTGTCCTCAGCCTTTTCTCCTCTGAGGAAAACAATCTCAGCCTATCTAGTTTCTCTTCATAACTGAATTGCTCCAGCCCAGGAAACACACTGGTGAATCTCCTCTACACCCTCTCTGGTACAATTACATTATTATAGTGTGGCGACCAGAACTTTGGCCTGACTAACGTCTGGGCAAGACTGCAGGATGTCAATTTAATATTCCATTCAAAAGTCATTATCTCCAATAAAAGTAGAATTCCTCTGGTTCAGCGTTAGATCTGTTATTTTATGACAAATAATTTTCTGTTCTTAATCAGTGAAACGGCACTGACAATTGCAGATTGAGTGCTTTTGTGGGGCTTTGCAGCAGGAAGTAAGAGTAAGTGATAAGGAGCAGTGATTATTTACTGGAAAGACTGATAAAACCAGTTTCATTCTCCTGCTGCACACGTTGACAATAAGATCGTCGCTACTGCTGCACTTTCTGTTGGAATAATTTAACCAACTCACCTGGGTCTATTTACACTCAAAATTGTTGACTTTTGTAACCTGGGCTGGCACCAGTGTTGAGACGGCATTTCCATTGGGATGTATGCCTTCACATTAATTAATATGTATAATTAACAGTGTCTACAGCCTGCACTCTCTGATTCCTTATTCCAGAGTCTCTTGTGCAGTAGCTAATTAACATATCCCAATGAAAGCATAAAATGCATTCGATTTCAAATCAGAAACAAGCAGATTTTTTTAAATGATGTAAAGCCTCCTTTCACCGGTTTGTTTTGTGGGCTCCACAGGCGATTCAGCCCTTCCACTTTCAATTTCAACATTTTCCCTTCCTTTCCTGCAAACCAGTGATGAAGTGAATTCAGAAGTGCATTTGTAGACGATATAAGTTACTTTAAGTGATATTAATGAAACAATGTCAATGTAGTTACCTCAAAAATTTTCAAAACTGCATTAATAAACTGTTCTGGTGATCAGGCAAGATGAAAAGTCAGTGGGAGGGGGCTTGTGTGGAGCGGAAACACCTCCAGTTGAGCTGAATGGCCTGATTCTACTGTAAATTCTATGTAAAGTTTACTGACTGCTGACATTCTGCTTTGGCGAACAGAGTTGGTGTTTCTACATTTGAGAAAGAATTCCCACTGATTTGTTGGATTGTACCTCATACTTTCCCCCAGTTGGTTTCTTCTTTCCGGATCTTCTCTTGGTGCCTGCTGAAGGTGATTTATCCCCTTTAAACTCTAATTACATAGTTTACATTGGGAAATGCTGAGGATATCTTCAGTAAGACCTGAGCTCCAATAACACCTTGCTTAAAATAACCACCACGAATGAATAACTAAAATTGGAAATGAGCAGATAGTGCCTGTAGAATGTATTACTTTTAAAAACTAATGTGACCATTTGGCTTCAGAGGAAGGGAACATTGTGTGTGGTTGGTGACCTGAATACTTTGGTCTAAGCTGTGTTAGATTCTGTGCTCCCCTGACAGCTTTAGAAGCTCCTGTTTAAATCCTACTCCCAGTGAGTATGAGTTCAAAATGGAAAATTGTCATATTCTCATCATTTGTTGTCATTAATTAGACAACCTCATGCTGAGAGGCCATAAGAACATTATGTATTGAATAGTAATATTGTATTACAGACCGACTTCTAAAGATTGGAGCATAATTCACGGCTAAGGCATGCAACACAAATCTGTCAACTTGAACTTAAAACTCATGAAAGTTGGTTGAGAAGAGGTAGAGGGTTTTGCAGAATGTCCAGAGAGCTGGTAAGGTATAGCTTAATGAGGAGAAGTAAAATGGTGGTAAAATGCTTTGGAGCATTTTATGGTTGTGAAGCTACTATGTACAGGAGAGATGTGAACACATTGGAGAAAGTGCAGAAGCAGTTTCCAAGAATGGATCAGGGATAAGGAACTGCAGTTATGAAGATCATTTGAAGAAGTTGGGACTGTTCTCCTTGGAGAGAAAAAGATGAAGAGGAGATAGGGAAAAAATGTTCCTGCTTGTAAAATATATTTAAAAAATGAGAGTATAGATTTAAAGTAATGCGCAACTTCTCTAACACGCCCTTCCTCGATATGATTATTTTGTTCAATATTTCACACTACTTCTCTTGAATTACTACGTCACATCATCCCTTTCCTTTGTGAATTCGGAGACAAAAGAAATCAATTTAAATTCTTCCCATATCTTCTGCATCTTCACACAAATTCTTTCTTCATCTCTGATAGGTCCCACTTTTTCCTTTTGCTCTTTATATATTGGTGAAACATCTTTGGGTTTCCCTTTATCTTGATTGCTAATATTTTTCAAGCCCTTTCTTTAATCTCCATGTTTCCATTTTTACTTGATCTGTGTACTTTCTATACTCCTCTAGGATATCAGCAATATTGATTTTTTGTGACTATCATAAGCTTTCTTTTTCTATTTCATCTCCCTTGTATTTTTCTAGACAACCATGGTGGGTCTAGATTTGGCAGTACCATTCTTATTTTTGGAAAGGACATGTCTGGTTTGAGCCCCAAGGATCATACTTTTTGATGCCTTCCACTGGTTTACCACTGATTTACCTTTTAGCAGCCCTGTCCAGTCTACCTCAGCTAAATCATTTCTCAGTTTTGTAAAATTTGTCTTCTCCCAGTTAAAAACTTTTACTCCTGACTTATCTCTGTCCTTTTCCATAATAATACAAAATCTAACTAAATTGTGGTCACTATCGACAAAATGGTCACCCACTGCCACTTTACACACTTGCCTATCTTCATTTTCCAAAACCAAATCCAGAATTGTATCTTCTCCTGTTGGACTTGTCACATATGCTTAAAAAAATTCTGGGAGACAGCACATGAATTTTTCACCTTCAGTGCGCCTCATTTTTTTTAAAACCCAGTTGATATTGGGATAGTTAAAGTGTCATGTGATTATTGCCCTCATATTCCTACAGGCAAAAATTTGTGTACATATATGTGTTCTTCTATCTCCCTCCAAAAACGTGGGCATCTGTAACATACTCCTGTTTGCATTACTGCCCTTTTCTTATTCCTAAACTCAACCCATAAAGCCTCATTTGTTAAGCCATTTAGTATATCATCCCTTCTCACAATGGTAATTGATTCTTTAACCAACACTGCTACCCTCCTCCCTCCTTTTTTTTGTGACTCACTCTATCCTGCCTGAAAACTCTACATCCAGGGATATTGAGCCATCAATACTGCCCCTCCTTTAGGCAGGTTTCTGTTATAGCAATGACATCATGCTACTAGTCAATGCATGCCCCTAATTAATTGCTTTTGTTTGTAACACTCCTTGTATTGAATTATAAACAGCTCAACCCCATCAATTTCCTTTGCTAGATACTTTTTAATCCTTCTTTTATCTTTCTGAGTGGATGACTACGTCACTAACTAATGTTCTACCTCCAGTTTCCCGATCTAAATCTGACCTATCTAAGTCTACACTTTAGTTCCTTTGCCTGAGGCTTGGTGACCATCAGGCTAAATTCACCACCAGTCATCTCTCTATAATGACAAAGAGCAGTCCTATGGCCCTTTGGGACTATGGTGACTTTATCTTTACCTACGTTACATCTGTTGTAAGCAACACTTACAAACACCATGCTTTATGGAATCAGAAGTATGTATTCAGATAAGTAACAATTTATAGCAACCTTTCGTTGCTACCTTGGCCCACCAAATATGCTTTCCACACTATGAATCATTTTATTACGCTGTAAAGATCTGCGTTTCAACTAGCCAGAAAATGCTGATGTGTATACATTCTGCCTAATGAACAGATCATCACCACACACATCGATTATTTATAAACACATTACATAACATTAGCTCCTTCAATGAAGCGCCAATCTATTCCAGCAATTAGCATTTTGTACAACACCTAATGTATCTCATTATTGGTGTAATTATAGTTCTGTAACAGACTGCACATTACGGGGTGTTGTTTACTGCAGCTGAGACAGAGATTAATAACTACTTTGCTAAATTTTTGTTTGTTATTTCCTTAATGTCAAGTTACAAGTACACAGAATTCACGCTAGTGCCAGCCCATAGGCCTGTTTACGTGCAAACATGCAGGCTCCCTGAGTGGAATAGTTTGTGTTGGGGTGTATTTCCCCTTGTGCTCTATTATGTGATTCATGTGGGCATCAATTATATATACTGGGTTGTCTAGATTTAGTCAGCTGTAGGTGTGCACAGTTGCCAAAGCTGCAAATAAACATTCCTGGGGCACCGGTCGCTGCGTATGCCTAATTGGTTTGAATAAATGCATTTCGGATATATTTAGTTCAGGGCTACGTTTGCCCTTGGACTTCTTATATTGATCCTGGAGCAAGTGATAGGCTTCCCAGTCCCCACAAACAAGATAAACTAGGCCCGAAACGTCAGCCTTCCTGCTCCTCTGATGCTGCTTGGCCTGCTGTGTTCATCCAGCTCTACACCTTGTTATCTAAGATAAACAACCATTCAGATTGCTCAGCACTGTCAAACAAATTCACATTATGCAATCAGCCTTACATTTACTAAACTTAAATTATAACTTGATGGAACTGGGCAAGTAAACCAAACAAGGCACTCTATAGGATAATCTTAATGACCTGCTGAGCCTGAGGGAGAGATTGTGACCTTTGCATTTTCTGGATTTTAAGAGCTCTGCTGAAATAAGCTCTATTATTACAATTTATATGAATGATTCCGATCAGGGGACCAAAGGTATGGTAGCTAAATTTACTGATGACGTAAAGATGGACAGAACAGTGAGCTGTGAAAAGGATATAAAGAGGCTGTAAAGAGATATAGATAGATGAAGTGAGTGGGCAAAGATCTGGAGTTTAATGTGGTCAAGTGTGACATTGTCCATTTTTGCAGGAAGAATAAGAAGTGGGTTTCCTCTGGGCGTTCCGGTTTCCTCCCACAGTCCAAAAATATGCAGGATAGGTGGATTGGCCATGCTAAATTGCCCATAGTGTTCAGGGATGTGTAGATTAGGTGGGTTATAGGGGGATGGGTCTGGGTGGGATGCTCTGAAGGTCGGTGTGGACTTTTGTTGGGCCGAAGGGCCTGTTTCCACACTGTAGGGATTCTATGATGAAATAGGAACAGGAGTAGGCCATGTAGGCTTACTAGGCCATTCAACAAGATCATGGCTGATCTTTTTGTAGATTCAGCTCCATTTACCCACTTGTTCACCCTAACCCATAATTCCTTTACTGTTGAAAAATCTATCTATCTTTGCCTTAAAAACATTCAGTGAGGTAGCCTCAACTGCTCACTGGACAAGGAATTCCACAATGCTTTGGGAGAAAAAGTTCCTCCGCAACTCAGTCCTAAAACTGCGCCCCCTTATTTTGAGGCTATGCCCCCTAGTTCTAGTTTCACCCGCCAGTAGAAACAACCTCCCTGCTTCTATCTTATCTATTCCCTTCATAATTTTATGTGTTTCCATAAGTTCCCCTCTCATTCTTCTAAATTCAGTAAGTATAGTCCCACTCTACTCAATCTCTCCTCATATGCCAACCCTCTCATCTCCAGAATCAACCTAGAGAACCTCCTCTGCATCCCTTCCAATGCCAGTACATCCTTTCTCAAGTATAATATGGAGATGCCAGCGTTGGACTGGGGTGGACAAGGTCAGAAATCACACGACACCAGGTTATAGCCCAACAGGTTTATTTAAAAACACAAGCTTTCGGAGCCTCGCTCCTTCTTCAGGTGTTAGTGAGAGAGGAAGTATCAGACACAGAATTTTTGAGTAAAAGATCAAAGGGTCATACCACTGATGAGGATCTAATAAACAAACCTAAGATGATGTGAAATCTTTAATCAGTTAGAAGGTTTTAATTGATTAATATGTATATGTAAATCACTGAATTCCTTTGAAGTCACTGTCCTGAGAAAACTCAAGGTTTTATCAGTGTAAAGAAGACGTGACATTTTAGGTCAGACAATGCATGTTCGGTGTGAGACTTTGTTTAGAATCTGTTTGTGTTTTGATTTAAAGTAAGACCGGTTTTGTTTCTAAAGTTTTATAAGTTTCTATGTTGGGCAAACAAAGTGTAGACTGCCTCGCAGAACGTCTACGTTCTGTCCGCAAAAAAGACCTTGAGCTTCCAGTTGCCTTCCACTTTAATATACCACCCTGTTCCCTGGCCAACATCTCTGTTTCAGGCTCAGGCTTACTGCAGTGTTCCAGTGAAGCTCAGTGCAAGCTGGAAGAACAACACCTCATTTTCCGCTTGGGGAACGTGCAGTCCTCTGGACTCAATATCAAGTTCAATAATTTTAGGGCCTAAACTCTGCCATATCCTAGCCCCCTTTCCCACACACCAGGCCTTGTTTTCACATAGTCTGCCATTACACACTACCTATTGTTAGTCACTAACAGTCTCCATTAACAGCTATTCACTCTCCTAGCCAGATTGTTATCAACTCCTTTGTCTTTCCAACTGCTCTTCTCTCTCTTTGGACTATATCCCCACCTATTATTTACTCCTTACCACACCACCCTCCCCGCTACCCTATCTTCTCCAATAAACCGACATTTTCCTAGCTACCATCGATCTGAGGAAAGGCCACCAGACCTGAAATGTTAACTCTGATTTTTCTTCACAGATGCTGCCAGACTTACTGAGCTTTTCCAGCAACTTCTGTTTTTGTTCCTGATTTATAGCATCCTCAGTGTTTTTTAAAGGCACACAATTAATATGCTGACTTTTTCACATGTCCTTATTAATGCCTGATATTTTTCTCCATCCTATGGTATAGTTACTGTCAGGTGTCCTATAGACTACTCCCACCAGTGTCATCTTCCCCTTGTTAATTCTTAGCACACCTATATGGATTCCATAGGTTCTGATAGAAAATAATTTCTTGCTATCATATTTATTCAATCCTATGCTAATAAAGCTACACCACCACCTTCTCCTTTCAGCCTGTCCTCTCAACTGTCATATGCATCTGAATATTTAGTTTAGACATCTTTCATGTTTCCATATCACTGTAAGATCATATCTATTCATCTCTACTTGTGCTGTTGATTCAGTTATTTTGTTCTGAATACTACATGCATTCAAGAACCATTAATTTTCCTTTTTTTAAACCATTTTTCTCCCCTTTGACCCTATTTGCTGCCCTGTTTCTGTGTTTGTACATTCTGTCCATTCCCATCGACTCTGGTCATCGTTGTCCAAATGCTAACCCTGCAATGCTGCCATATTCCTCTGCATTGTAAGCCAATATTTCCTTTCTTACAATCCCTTACCACTCCTAATTAGTTTAAAACCCTCCATCAGCCCTAGTTATTCAATTCACCAGGAAACTTCTCCCAGTGCAGTTCAAGCGAAGCCCTTCCCTTCAAAGAACCTCCCTCACCAGGCCATGCCTAAATGTGGCACAGTGGAGAGATAGTGGTGGGGAACAAGGAAATGCTGAGGAACTGAATAATTACTTCACGTCAGTCTTCACGGTGAAGACATGAGTAACATCCCAAAACTTCAAGAGAGTCAGGGGGCAGAGCTGAGTATGGTGGCCATCACCAAGGAGAAGGTGCTAGTAAAACTGACTGGCAGGAAGGTGGACAAATCACCTGGACCAGATGGACTGCACCCCATATTTATAAAGGAGATAGCTGAAGAGATAGTGGAAGTGTTAGTGGTGATCTTTCAGGAATCAGTAGAGTCAGGTAGGGTCCCGGAGGACTGGAAAATGGCTAACGTGACAGAGATAGTAGGAACTGCCGATGCTGGAGTATGAGATAACAAGGTATAGAGCTGGATGAACACAGCAGACTAGGCAGCATCAGAGGAGCAGGAAAGCTGACGTTTCGGGTCTGAAGAAGGGTCCAGGCTAACGTGACACCCATGTTTAAACAGGAATTAAGGCAAAAGACAGAAAATTACAGGCCGATTAGCCTAACCTCAGTCGTGGGTAAGATTTTGGAGTCCATTATAAAGGATGAGATTGCTGAATATTTGGAAGTATATAGTAAAATAGGGCAAAGACAGCATGGTTTCATCAAGGGGAGGTCATGCCTGACAAATCTGCAAGAATTCTTTGACGAAGTAACGAGCAGGGTAGACCAAGGAGAGCCAATGAATGTTGTCTATCTGGACTTCAAGAAGGCCTTTGATAAGGTGCCACACAGGAGGCTGCTGAGTTATGACCAAGTGAAAAAGGGTGAATCAGTTCCTTTGTTCTCAACCTCTTTGATGAGCTGCATTAAATGTTTAAGTTGTTTTCTAGCACAGCCCTATACCTCCTTCCAATTAAAGTGTAATTAACTATTTCACCAGAAACAAAAGGGATCAATTACAGTATTTTCTTGAGTGAAAGAAAGAGCATTTTTATTATTTGCTAACCGCAAGAAAAATAGTAGATAAGACATCAAACACATGCACGTATGCAAACGCAGGTCCAAAGTTAAAATTGTGCAGTGTCCAAAGCAAGAGGAAAATAAAAGCAACTGTGTTTAAAAGTCATTCAGATGGTCTTGAAGTGTTAGGTTTGAACCTGAGACCATGGTTGGTTTGGGATATCCTGGATCATCTGCAGATGTGAATATTGCAGACATCTTTAAATTCTTTGTGTTCAAATGTTTCTTCTGTTTGTTGGAGACAGTAAGGACAGCAGATGCTGGAAGCTAGAGTAAATAAATGTGGAGCTGGAAAAGCACAGCAAGTCAGACAGCATCCGAGGAGCAGGAAAGTCAACATTTCAGGCCGAAACACTTCTTCAGGACTGGGGAGGACATGGGGAGCCCAGAAATAAATAGGGAGAGGCGGGTAGGGATGGTGTGAGGGTAGGAAAGGGAGAGGAAAGATTCTGAAGCTGGTGAAGTCAATATTCAGGCCATTGGGCTGTAAGCTCCCAAGGCGAAATATGAGGTGTTGTTCCTCCAGTTTACGTTTGGCCTCACTCTGACAGTGGAGGAGGCCAGCCTTGGGGGGTGGAATGCTGTTTAGAGGGTCAGTTGTGGACTCGATGGGCTGAATAGCTTTATTTGATTTGCTATTGTCACATGTACAGAATTACAGTGAAGAGTATTGATTTGCATGCCAGAGAGATTATGAGAGATTATGCTGAATAGTACACTAACTTGTGAGAGATTAGGGAGTGCAATAGGTGAGACATTAGGGTGAGTATCTCACAAATAGATGAGAATTTGTGGTGATTATTGCACTGTAATAGGCACATTGTTTGCTAGCTTGTGGCGAGTGATGGAAGCAGCAGTTAACGTTCCAAGCAGTCTTCATTGACCCTGACGAAACAAAATATAACATTCTAAGTCTGTAATAAGTGTAGTAGTTTATCTTTGTGAATGCTGCAAGACTGTAAACAATGACCAGCTGCCCAGTTACTCAAGTTAATTGGTTTTCCTCATTTTGCACAGAAACCCTGATGGATTCAACAACAGCAACAGCTGAGCTGGGTTGGACAGCGCATCCTCCTTCTGGAGTGAGTATCCTCTTCACATTAAAGTTTTGTTTTGACAGCAAGAAAATTGTGATCGTGAAGCGCTTTATTTAACATCAGTGGTAATAATAACAGAAAGTGCTGGAGAAACTCAGCGGGTTTGGCAGCATTTTGGAGAAATTCCAAAGAGGAGTTAGGTCAGACTCAAAATACTAACTCTTGTTTCTTTCTTCACGGATGCAATTTTATTTCAGATCGCCAGCCTCCACTGTGTTTTGCTTTTATTTTAAAATTGTAGAATTAGTTATAGGTTACAGCAAAGAGGGATGTATGAAAAGCAGAAAAGAATAGATAATGGGAAAAAAATATCCAGGCCATGTTTGCAAGGGGCTGATCTGATATTCAGCTTCTTAATATTTGGTGATGCACAATCTTGAGATGTTCACAAATGTTGTCATTGCTGGACCTCCCCATGGCACAGGAAGTTGGTGGTGGGCAGTGCAGATGGTAACTGATGGTAACTGATGGTTCTGTTAAGTAATAAACAAGAGTAGGGGGAGCTGGAGAGAATGTAAAGAAACAGATGGTTGGGGAGGGTTTTGGGGGAGAAGGAATGGGAGGGATTGTTGACCATTACCGGTCAGCTGTAGCTCAGTTTTGTCAGCCCTTCATTCTGTGCTGTGCTTCCACAAATTTTTTGGAGAGCCATCTAAAATATATTATGTCTCCTTATAGAAAGTTAAAGCTGAAGCCCCCTCATAGAGTTTGTGATGCTGTTTTCACACTGCTTTTATAACTTGCCTATAATGTAATTGCCTATAAGATGTTTTCCATGCATGGAACCTTTTATCTGTAATTATTCATATTATAGATTAATAGAGAAAGATACGTTTCTTACAGAAAAGAAATACTGCAGATGTTGTAAATCTGAAATAAAAACAGAAAATGGTGAAAATATTTGGCAGATTAGGCAGTGCGTATGGGGAGAGAAACAATGTTTTAAGTCAATAACCCCTTCATCAGGTACTTTTTTTGTTGACTATCCCTTCCCAAATAATTTTCCTCCATTCCGTGAGATCATAAAATAAGTTTGCCTGTTCTTTCAGACATGTTTGAAATGGGCCTTTCCCCATTTGAGTGTCTTAGCTCAGGATCAAAGTGTCACAAAATGTACTCAGGATGAAAACTGCCCAATCCTGTTAATTAGGATTTGTGT
This sequence comes from Rhincodon typus, assembly GCF_021869965.1. Taxonomy (NCBI): domain Eukaryota; kingdom Metazoa; phylum Chordata; class Chondrichthyes; order Orectolobiformes; family Rhincodontidae; genus Rhincodon; species Rhincodon typus. Next base: position 37,678,142 of record NC_063362.1, read on the forward strand.
TTGCAACTGTCAGTGCTGATTGAAGTGTGTCTTCTTTAGTTAGGATTAATACCTTGATGGCGGTCTATTACATTTCCACCTGATGTAAGTCAGTGTTACTTGAGATAACTGCCTAGGAATCCAAGCAGCTCTACTCAAGGCACTCTTAAGGCCTCATTTTATTGCAACTTTTAATCAAGGTGGATTTTGATGAACATGTACACCAAATCCTTGATGTCACACAACAGCCTCATCATTGACATCAGAACAGATGGGCTACAATATTACACACTAATGACTCACTTTGTGTATTTAGAGATAACAAGGTGTAGAGCTGAATGAACACAGCAGGCCAGGCAGCATCAGAGGAGCAGGAAAGCTGACGTTTCAAGTCTGGACCCTTCTTCAGATAGGGTTTTCTGAAGAAGGGTCCAGACCCAAAACATCAACTTTCCTGCTCCTCTGATGCTACCTGGCCTACTGTGTTCATCCAGCTCTACACCTTGTTATCTCAGGCTCCAGCATTGGCAGTTCCTACTGTCTCTCACTTTGTGTGTTTGATGCTGTCTAAAAATATTTAAAGGGACTGCACATTAAAAGGAATTGCCCATGACCTTGAAGGAAATGATTACTGGATACTTTGAAACTTACGTACTTTGGGGTTTGCAAAGTCACAGAAGCACAGACTTTGATTTGAATTCTGGGTGTGGAGGAATGTGGCACACTCACTCACTGCTTTAGAAATTAGCTTTGGGCTGTTTTAGAATTCTAGACCTCATTTTAATCCAGCAGCTAAAATCCTGCATACCAGTCCAATATTGAGCAATATTGTTTCACTGGGACACATCAGGAAAGCCAAACAATGGGTGGCATGATGGCTCAGTGGTTAGCACTACTGCCTGATGGCGCCAGAAACCTGGGTTCGATTCCAGCCTCGGGCAACTGTCTGTGTGAAGTTTGCACATTCTCCCTATGTCTGTGTGGGTTTCCACCAGGTGCTCTAATTTCCTCCTATAGTCCAAAAATGTGCAAGTTATTTGGATTTACCATACTAAATTGTCCATAATGTTCTGGGATGTGTAGGTTAGGTCTGTTAGCTTTGGGAAATATAGGGTTAGGGGATGGGCCTGGGTGGGATGGCCTTCAGAAGGTCTGTGTGGACTTGTTGGGCCAAATGGCCTGTTTCCACACTGTGAGAATTCTATGATGATACCTGTTTGGGCCTCTTCTAACTTTGACTGCTCTCTCTATACTCATTTCCTGGTGAAAAAGCCAGAATGGATTCCTGTCTTAGGCTACCAACTGGGTTCCGAGGAGGTGTTCCAGTGTCCAATTTCACATGAAAAGTGGATCCTGCTAGCATCACTGATCTGGGTAACTGGACACAAATTTAATGTGGGAAGGTACACAGAATTAAATATTCAGGTGACATTTTCCAAGCTTGAAGCAGAATTCAACTATAGACCCTAAAGACAAGGGCTGTCAGCAGTTATATCTTTCAAGCATGCCTACATGATTTAGGGTACATCTCATTGCCTCCTGTGAATTGTTGCCCTAATGCAGATATAACTATGCTCAGTTGCCAGTTAGGAATTTGGGAGAACTCCTGATTCACTTCAAGTAAGAGATGTTTTCAGACACACCTCTGGAGTAGGTAGAATTTGAACCTCTGGCCCAGATATAGGAATATTACCAGTGTGTCACAAGAACCCTTGAAATGTGTCTGCTTGGTTCAGTTGGTACCATATCTTCAGAAATTCCATGTGTTCAGGTATGCTGTAACACACATCTGGGACAGCTGGCACTCAAACAAGGGATCTTCTGGCCCCGAGTTAGGAGCACTACACTGCACCACTAGATGCCCCTTTTCAACAATATGCAATGTTGTCCTTTAGTTATATTTAATGACTCAGCAATCGAAACACAAGATGCTGCAAATACCCAATAGGAGGTCAACATCAGTTGTGAATGCAGGTGTGTCATCAGAATGGCTTTTTGTAAGGTTGGTTTCTGAAATCTTATTTTATCCCTTCTCCACACAGCTCCACTCTGGCCTGCCAGCCGCTTCCATCATTATCTAGTTTTGTTTTACATCATGTGGAATATTTTGTTTGCTTTAAGCAACTTCCTCAGTGACCAAGCCTCCCAACCACTTCCTCTAATAATACCAATATCACTTTAAAAATGTTCCATATTTAAGAATCACCAGTATATTCTTTTGATTAATGCCTGAATGTTGAGCCGCAGGGAGAATTGAAATGCGGATAGCTAATCACTCTTCATGAGTCAAATAAGTAAATAACTGTCTGCTAGAGACTCCTTAAAGTCTCCATTTAATTTAAAGTTCCCTACCAATTACAGTGCTTTGCCAAATTTTTACAGACAGATAACAGGAATCTACTGTGACATGTGCAGTTCTGTTAAATGGAACTCAGATTAAAAAGCGTAGAGCAGCAGGGGATGCATGGCTTGAGAAATGATTTCCCACAGCCCCCAACAGCCTTAATTAAATCAGAGTGGTAGTGTTTTGGAACTGCAAGCACTTACTGCATTTTCATTAACTAATCCATATCTGCGGTTAACATTAATCTATATTTAGTGTTTGCTGCTGTTTAAATTTGATTGAATTGCTGATAATATCATTACATCTCTGTGATAACTTTCTGGTTACACTAGCTTTCATCATGTCCATGTTGTGTAATAGGGAACCAATAGCTTCTCCAATCCTACAATCCTCTGAGACTTTTTTGCTGTTCCAATTTTGGCTACTTGTCATCTCCAGTTCACTTGGCCCTCTGTGGGCATGGCTTCAAATGCCTGGGATGTAAGCTCTGAAATTGCCTTCATAAACGTTTCTGATGCTTCACCAATGTTTTACATTTCAATCTATATTGTCAACATTGGAATTGCCTCTGTACACTTTTCACATCACTGGGAATCCCTGCAGAAAATTCCCATCACTGAGAATCCCAGCAGAAAATTCCCATCATTGGGAATTCCAGTAAGAAACACTCAACTCTGGGAATCCAAACAGGACTCTCCATCGCTACAGATCCCAACACTAATTTCCCATCGCTTGGAATCCCAGCAGGAAACTCTCATCCCTTGGAATTCCAGCAGGAATCTCCCATCACTAAGCATTCTAGCAGGATGCTCCTATTACGGCAAATTCCATTACTGTGCATTCCAGAAGGAATCACTTGTAATCCCAACAGGAAATTCTCATTACTGGGAATCACAAAAGGAAACTCCCATCACTGGGAACTGCAGTGGGAACCTTCCATCACTGGGAATTCCAGCATGAAAGCTAACTAGAGTCATAGAGTCCCTACAATGTAGAAACAGGCCATTCGGCCCAACAATTCCACACGGCCCCTCCGAAGAGCATCCCACCCAGACCCATTCCCTTAACCCTGAACTTCCCCATGTCTAACCTACGTAACCTAAACATCCTCGGACACTATGGGCAATTTAACATAGCCAATTCACCTACCCTGCGTATCTTTGGACTGTGGGAGGATACCGGAGCTCCCGGAGGAAACCTATGCAGACACTGGGAGAATGTGCAAACTGCACACAAACAGTCACCCGAGTGTGTAATCAAACCCGGATCCCTGGTGCTATGAGGCAGCAGTGCTATTACACATTCTCAGACACTGTTGCAACCTCCAAACCCAAACAACTGAAGTGTTTGGGAACTCTTTCCTGGGTCTTCTCTCAATCTTTTCTGATCCATTGCCAAATGAAGAAGATAATTCCATGCAAAGACTGCCCTCTGACCCTGAGGTACTTGATGATGGATCCTATTAGTGAACTAGATTGGTTTTGCCCCAACAATTGACAATGGATTCGTAGTCATCATTAGATCCTAATTCTGGACTTTTATTGACTTTAAATTCCACCATCTGCCATGGCGGCATTCAAACATGGATCCCCAGAATATTACCTGAGTCTCTGGATTAACAGTCCAGCGATAATACCACTAGGCTATCGCCTCTGCTTGTCCTGAGAAGGTTCACTCGGCTGATACCAGATATGGAGGGACTGCCTAATGAGAGGTTGAGTAGGCTGAGCCTGTACTCATTGGAATATAGATGAATGAGAGATGACTTCATTGAGCCATATAAGGTTCTTAGCAAGCTTGACAGGATAGATGTGGAAAGGCTGTCTTCTCTTGTAAGAGAGTCCAGGATCAGAGATCATAATCTCAGAGTAAGGGCCATGGTAGACAGGAGAGCATGAAACCACTTTGTCTGTCTTTCACATCTTGGGATAACTCAAAGGATGTGAAACAACAGTCAATTTAGACTCCTTATCAGGGGAGAAAACAAAAAGATGAAAGAAGAGAACCTTGCAGTAAACTTCACTTTTATTTTACAATATTAACTGTTACTTGTGAATGACAAATAAATTACACATTGCCTTGCGCATTCACCTTGCACATTGACTTTGTGCAGTTATCAAGTGGATGGTATCTTCTTGCTGGCTAGTAAGATAACATTCCAGACAGATTTAAAATTCTCCTTCATAATTCAAAAGTGTTATCATTTTGAACAAAATAAATATATTAATACAGTGTAGAGCTGGATGAACACAGCAGGCCAAGCAGCATCA
>NC_063362.1:37697734-37724815 GCF_021869965.1 Rhincodon typus
TTCACCTGCACATCTGCCAATGTGGTATACTGCATCCGCTGTACCCGGTGTGGCTTCCTCTACATCGGGGAAACCAAGCGGAGGCTCGGGGACCGCTTTGCAGAACACCTACGCTCGGTTCGCAATAAACAACTGCACCTCCCAGTCGCGAACCATTTCAACTCCCCCTCCCACTCCTCAGACGACATGTCCATCCTGGGCCTCCTGCAGTGCCACAACGATGCCACCCGAAGGTTGCAGGAACAGCAACTCATATTCCGCTTGGGAACCCTGCAGCCTAATGGTATCAATGTGGATTTCACAAGTTTCAAAATCTCCCCTCCCTCTACCGCATCCCAAAACCAGTCCAGCTCGTCCCTGCCTCCCTAACCTGTTCTTCCTCCCACCTATCCCCTCCTCCCACCTCAAGCCGCACCTCCATCTCCTACCGACTAACCTCATCCCGCCCTCTTGACGTGTCCGTCCTCCCTGGACTGACCTATCCCCTTCCTAACTCCCCATCTACACTCACCTTTACTGGCCCCATCCCCGCCTCTTCGACCTGTTTGTTTCCTCTCCACCTATCCTCTCCTCTATCCATCTTCTATCCGCCTCCCACTCTCTCCCTATTTATTTCAGAACCCCCTTCCCCTCCCCCTTTTCTGATGAAGGGTCTAGGCCCGAAACGTCAGCCTCTCTGCTCCTGTGATGCTGCTTGGCCTGCTGTGTTCATCCAGCCCTGCACCTTGTTGTCTCGGATTCTCCAGCATCTGCAGTTCCTACTATCTCTGATTCAAGTACCTTAAAGCTTACTGAATTGTGATCACTGTTCCCGAGCCGCTCCCCTACTGAGACGTCAACCACCTGGCCAGGCTCATTCCCCAATACTGGGTCCAGTACAACCTCTTTCCTAGTTGGATTATCTACATACTGTTTCAAGAAGCCCTCCTGGATGCTCTTTACAAACTTGGCCCCATCCGAGCCCCAAGCACTCAGTGAGTCCCAGTCAATACATGGGAAGTTAAAATCACCCATGATAACAACCCTGTTACTTTTACATCTTGCCAAAATCTGCCTACATATCTGTTCTTCTATCTCCCGCTGGCTGTTGAGAGGCCTATAGTAAACCCCAAACATTGTGATTGCATCCTTCCTGTTCCTGAGCTCTACCCATATTGCCTCACTGTATGAGCCGTTCAAGGTGTCCTCCCACAGTACAGCTGTGATATTCTCCTTAACAAGTAGTGCAACTCCCCCAACCTTTTTATATATCCCTCTATCCCGTCTGAAACATCTGTATCCTGGAATGTTAAGTTGCCAATCCTGTCCCTCCTTTAACCAAGTCTCTGTAATAGCAACAACATCATAGTTCCAAGTACTAATCCAAGCTCTAAGTTCATCTGCCTTATCTGTTATACTTCTTGCATTGAAACAGATGCACTTCAGTCCACCAGATCCGCTTTGATCAGCAACCACACCCTGCCTGCTCTTCCTCCGAGTCTTACTGATTTTATTCTCTCATTCCTTTTCAGTCCATTCACCTTTGCTTTGGTTCCCAACCCCCTGCCAAGTTAGTTCAAATCCTCCCGAGTAGCACCAGCAAACCTCCCAGCCAGATTATTTGTGCCCCTCCAGTTTAGATGCAACTTGTCCTTGTACAGGTCCCACCTGCCCTGGAAGAGATTCCAATGGTCCAGATAATTGAAACCCTCTCTCCTACACCATCTGTTTAGCCTCGTGTTGAGCTGTACTATCCTTCTATTTCTAACCTCATTGGCACGTGGCACAGGGAGTAATCCTGAGATTACAATCTTGGAGATCCTGCTTTTTAACTTTCTACCTAACTCCCTGAACTGCTGCTGCAGGACCTCGTCACTCATCCTATCTATGTCGTTAGCCCCAATATGTACCACAACCTCTGGCTGTTCACCCTCTCCCTTCAGAATGCTTTCTGCACATTCAGAGACATCCTGGACCCTGGCACCAGGGAGGCAACACACCATCCTGGAGTCTCTTTTACATCCACAGAAGCGCCTATCAAGAGGAAGAAGGAGGCTTATGTAGAGATGAGGCATGAAGGCTCAGTTAGGGCGCTTAAGAGTTGCAAGTTAGCCAGGAAGGATCTAAAGAGAGAGCTAAGAAGAGCCAGGAGGGGACATGAGAAGACTTTAGCAGGTAGGATCAAGGAAAACCCTAAAGCTTTCTATAGGTATGTCAGGAATAAAAGAATGACTACAGTAAGATTAGGGCAGGTCAAGGACAGCAGTGGGAAGTTGTGCGTGGAGTCCGAAGAGATAGGAGAGGTGCCAAATGAATATTTTCATCAGTATTCACACAGGAAAAAGACAATGTTGTCGAGGAGAATACTGAGATACAGTCTATTAGACTAGACGGGATTGAGGTTCATAAGGAGGAGGTGTTAGCAATTCTGGAAGGTGTGAAAATAGATAAGTCCCCTGGGCCGGATGGGATTTATCCTAGGATTCTCTGGGAAGCTAGAGAGGAGATTGCAGAGCCTTTGGCTTTGATCTTTGTGTCGTCATTGTCTTCAGGAATAGTGCCAGAAGACTGAAGACTAGCAAATGGTGTCCCCTTGTTCAAGAAGGGAAGTAGAGACAACCCTGGTAATTATAGACCAGTGAGCCTTACTTCGGTTGTGGGTAAAGTGTTGGAAAGGCTTATAAGAGATAGGATTTATAATCATCTAGAAAGGAATAATTTGATTAGGGATAGTCAACACGGTTTTGTGAAGGGTAGGTCGTGCCTCACAAACCTTATTGAGTTCTTTGAGAAGGTGACCAAACAGGTGGATGAGGGTAAAGCGGTTGATGTGGTGTATATGGATTTCAGTAAAGCATTTGATAAGGTTCCCTATGGTAGGCTATTGCAGAAAATACAGAGGCATGGGATTGAGGGTGATTTAGCGGTTTGGATCAGAAATTGGCTAGCTGTAAGAAGACAGAGGGTGGTGGTTGATGGGAAATGTTCATCCTGGCGTTCAGTTACTAGTGGTGTACCGCAAGGATCTGTTTTGGGGCCACTGATGTTTGTCATTTTTATAAATGACCTGGATGAGGGCGTAGAAGGATGGGTTAGTAAATTTGCGGATGACACCAAAGTTGTGGATAGTGCGGAAGGATGTTGCAGGTTACAGAGGGACATAGATAAGCTGCAGAGCTGGGCTGAGAGGTGGCAAATGGAGTTTAATGCGGAAAAGTGTGAGGTGATTCACTTTGGACAGAGTAACAGGAATACAGAGTACTGGGCTAATGGTAAGATTCTTGGTAGTGTGGATGAGCAGAGAGATCTCGGTGTCCATGTGCATAGATCACTGAAAGTTGCCACCCAGGTTGATAGGGTTGTTAAGAAGGCGTACGGTATGTTAGGTTTTATTGGTAGAGGGATTGAGTTTCAGAGCCATGAGGTCATGTTGCAGCTGTACAAAACTCTGGTGTGGCCGCACTTGGAGTATTGCGTACAGTTCTGGTCACCGCATTATAGGAAGGATGTGGAAGCATTGGAAAGGATGCAGAGGAGATTTACCAGGATGTTGCCTGGTATGGAGGGAAGGTCTTATGATCTTATGAGGAAAGGCTGAGGGTCTTGTGGCTGTTTTCGTTAGAGAGAAGAAGGTTAAGAGGTGACTTGATAGAGACATACAAGAAGATCAGAGGATTAGATAGGGTGGACAGTGGGAGCCTTTTTCCTCAGATGGTGGTGGCTAGCACGAGGGGACATAGCTTTAAATTGAGGGGTGATAGATATAGGACAGATGTCAGAGGTAGGTTCTTTACTCAGAGAGTAGTAAGGGCGTGGAATGCGCTGCCTGCAAAAATAGTAGACTCGCCAACTTTAAGAGCATTTAAATGGTCATTGGATAAACATATGGATGATAATGGAATAGTTTAGGTTAGATGGGCTTCAGATTGGTTTCACAGGTCGGCGCAACATTGAGGGCCGAAGGCCCTGTACTGCGCTGTAATGTTCTATGTTCTATCTGTACCCCTAACTATCGAGTCCCCTATAACTATTGCCCTAGTGCTCTTTGTGCTTCCCTTAAGAAGGGAGCCAGCCGTGGTGCCACCAGTGTGCCTGCTGCTGCTGTTACCACCTGATAGGTCAACCACCCAACAATATCCAAAACGGTGTACTTGTTAGAGAGGGGGACAACCACAGGGGGATTCCTGCACTGGCTGCCTGCCCCTTCTAGCAGTCACCCATCTATCTGCCTGCACCTTGGGTGTCACCACATCTCTAAAACTATTGTCTATGACACTTTCTGCCATCCCCATGCTCCTAAGTGCATCCAATTGCCACTCCAACCTATCAATGCGGTCTGTGAGGAGCTGCAATTGGGTGTACTTCCTACAGATATAGTCATCCAAGACACTGGAAGCATCACGGATCTCCCAAATCTCACGTGCAGCACTTAAACTCACTGACTGACATTTCTATCCCCAATCAAGCTGTTCAGGAAAATTTATTATACAATTACCCTTACTTATCGCTGCAAATACCCAAGGTAGGTTTTCCCCTCACTTACCTTCCCAGGATCTCTCCCCTTCCAGTTGCTTCTCATCCTCACAGCAGTGTCTGTGTGCTTTTTCTTCAGTTAGAGAAGGAGGTAGGGAGGGAATCACTAAGGAAGTGTTTGGGGTTGAATTGTCACTTGACAACAGGCCTTCCGCTAACCACCTTCTGGAAGCAGTGACTGCACTGATGCAGATCTTCCCCATGTCAGCCAATCAGCATCACCACTCTGCTGCCATCTTCAGGGTGGGCATATGAGGAACAACTGGATTGACTGGGCTTGTACTCACTGGAATTTAGAAGAATTGGTGGGGTGGGGAGGATCCCAGAGAAACATAAGTAATCCACATGGGACTGGACAGGCTAGATGCAGGAAGAATGTTCCTGATGTTGGGGAATTCCAGAACTCGGAGCCACAGTCTAAGAATAAGGGGTAAGCCATTCAGGACTGAGATGAGGAAGAATTTCTTCACTCAGAGTTGTGAACCTGTGGAATTCTCTATCACAGAAAGCTGTTGAGGCCAGTTTGTTAGATATATTCAAGACGGACCCTTGCAGCTAAAGTGATCAAGAAATATGGAGAGAAAGTGGGAGAGGGATACTGAAATTGAACGATAAGCCATGATCTATTGCATGGTGATGCAGGGCTGAATGGACTACACCTGCATCTATTTTCTATATTTAAGATCCAGGAAAAGGAAGGAAGGAAGAACAAATGTTACAGTGCCAAGAATGTTTTGTACAGGTAATTTAGAGTAGAAGTGGGGGCTTTATATCATGGGATTAAATTGTTGATGTGGAGATTTTGGGGGAATTTAGTGCTGAAATAAGGTTATTTGAGGCACGCCTGTATGTTGAGAGCTGAGATGATTAACAATGCTAGAAAGAAGTGGAGGGTAGAGAGGTGAATCAGAGTCACAGCCTCAGGGGACCATTATTAAAGAACGAGACTTTTGATCTTTGAGGCCAGCAATAAACCCTCAGTTTCTGAGGGACCACTAACAGCAGGGAACCCTCAAGCTGGAAGAGTGAGGAGTGAATCCAGTGGCGCTCCCTTTAATGTAAGGAAGTGTCTGGGAAAAGGAGCCAATGTCGCAAGTAGACAATGAGGCTTGGAGTCTAGAGTAGACAGCAGTGAACAGCTTACTTTTTCGAATACTATCCAGGGCTGGGGAAGACTCTGCAAAGAGTTGAAGCATTAGGTGTCCTATGCGAAGGAGAGAGAGAGACAATCTAGGGGAGTGCCGGTGTATGTTCAGGGTTTGTGGGATACAAGTAGGCTGTAATAAGAAGCTGGAAGGTTGAAGGGACATTGGGAGGGAATTTGATGGCAGGGAGGGAGGCATGAGATTGGGAGACACCAATAGCCTGCAACCCATGAGGTTATTTCCCCATGGGGGTAAACCAAAATAACCAAACTTACTGAACAACTCCCAAATGAAAGATTTAGCAACAACAAGGTGTCACTTTGCAATTTTTGTTTTAATTCAACTTAGCATTAACACAAATTTAACATGAGTTAATAGGTGAATGATACTTTAAAAGAAAGGTAACGAACTTTGAAGAGTTGAGACAAATGAAGATATGTCTTATTCAACCATAAACACATACCACATGCACAGACATGTGGCACTACGTGCACTTGAAAGTACACTAACATATTTGATATGTAAAATCTCTCACTTTGCCACTCCATTCGTTCAACCCTCAACTCATGTTTGCTGGCAGCTGTAATCCATCGAAGGACCTTGGAGACTGTCATCGCCCAGGTGGCACACTGCTATACAGAATATTTACAGCTAGGTTGGGAAAGACTCTGCAAGGGCTGAGTTGAGGCAAAGGTCATGTACACATGTTGGTTAGGTTCATGACAGTCTTAGTGATACAGGTTCCTCAAAAATACATTTACTCATAAACCTCTACACCCTTTCCAAGTGCAATCATATCCTTCTTATGGTGTGGTAAACAGAGCTGCACACAGTATTCCAACTGTAGCCTAACCAATGCCCTTCAAAGTTGTAACATGACTTCTGCATCTTGCTAATGAAGGCAAGCATCCTGTATGTCTTTTTTTAACCACTCTGCCTACCTGTGCTGACAACTTTAGGGATCTATGGACTTGTACACCAAAATCCCTTTGTTTATCTGTACTCTCTAGGGACCTACCATTCATTGTGTAAATCCATCCCTTATTAACCCTCCCAAAATGCATCATCTGACATTTATCAGGATTAAATTCCATCTGTCATTGCTTTGCCTAGCTGATCAATGTCAGACTATAGCTTGAGACTATTTCCCCACTATCAACACCACCACCATCTGTAAACTTACTAATTATACTTTCTAGATTCACATCCAAGTCATTAATGTACATAACAAAAGCAAAAGACCCAGCACTAGTCCCTGTGGTACACCACTGGTCACAGGCTTCCAATCACAAAAACAACCCTTCACCATCACTTTTTGCTTCCTACTTGCAAACTAATTTTTAGATCCAGTTTGCCAACTTACCTTGGATCCCATGGCTCTTAGCTTTTGGACCAGCCTTCCATGTGGGACTGTGTCGATCCCTGAAGTAAATGTAAACCACATCAACTGCACTACCCTCATCAACACATTTAATCACCTTTTCAAAAAACACAATTAAATTGGCCATACAGGATTTACTTCCAACGAATCTGTGCTGACCATCCCTGATCAATCCCTGCCTTTCCAAGTGTTGATTAATCCTGTCCCAGAGAATTTTTTTCCAGTAATTTCCCTAACACTGATGTCAGGCTAACTGGTCTGCTATTTCCTGGCCTATCCCTGCTGCCCTTATTGAATTAAGGAACCACATTAGCTATTCTCTAGTCATCTTCACCTGTGGCCAACAAAGTATTAAGTATCTCTGTCCTGTGTCCTGCCTTGCCTCCCATAGCAGCCTTGAATACATCTCATCAGGCCCTGAAGGGCACCTTTATGTCCACTGAGACACCTAATACCTCCTCCTTATTAATATTAACATGCTCTAGAACCTCATGATCCCAACTGAAATCTCCTGCTATAATGTCGAACTCCTTTATGAATACAAACGAGGAATACTTATTTAAGAGACCTCACCTGTGAACAGAGAAGCAACGTTAATGTTTAAACTCCAGCACTACTGTTTACCAGAACTACAAAGTGTTGGAAAATTGTTTTTCTCAATTTATGGGAGTCCTGACCTGTTAACTGATGGAAATAAAGAAGGCCCTCAACATGAGAGGCTTTGTTGGGGACAAGCAAAGGTGAGGTCAAGGCTTCAGAGCAAGTGTAAAAAACGTCCAAGCAACCCGACTCTCAAGCACGCCTGCTCCTCTGCTGCAGAGTCTGCAGATCACATAATGAACTATCAATCATTTCAGAATCCATTGAACTAAAGTGGAAGCAAGTCATCTTTGATCTTGAGAGACTACCTAAGATGATTTTTACCATTCAGGCTTTGCTACTTGTATAATTCAATTACCAGGATGAAAGAAGGTGATTTAGATGAAAATTAATTTTTCTTTGGTCCAACAATCCTCATTTCTATGCAGACCGTTCTGTTGTTCCTGATCATTGATAATGCTGTTGTACTGAATATAGTCATGAAGACAGGCTTCTGCTTGGTAACAGTGGTTAGCACTGCAGCCTTACAGCACCAGGGACCCGGGTTTGATTCCAGCCTCAGGCGACTGTCTGTGTGGAGTTTGCATATTCTCCCTGTGTCTGTGTGGATTTCCTCCCACAGTCCAAAGATGTGCAGACAAGGTGGATTGGCCATGCTAAATTGCCTGTAGTGTTCAGGGGTGTGTGGGTTATAGGGGGACGGGTCTGGGTGGGATGCTGCAAGGGTCGGTGTGGACTTGTTGGGCTGAAGGGCCTGTTTCCACACTGTAGGGATTCTGTGATTATGTCCCATCCTATTAATCATCTTGATACTTTTGGTCCAGTTCAGAAGTGGCCTTTCTTTTGACCACCTAGCAATATGCCTGGCTCTGTCATTATGCTGTTTCATACATTCAACCCTCTTTTTAGTCTTTGAAGTTAACATTTTTAAATATCTACTGGCAATCTCAAAGTTTAAATTCCTGTTATTATACCTTTACACTCTCTGTTCTCCTTTTGGTGTCCCTTTACAATGAAACTTTCCTCTAGATTAACGAAAAGGTAGACAAACACAATATAGGCAAAAAGGGTATGGGATCCTCAGCTTGACAGAAAGGTATGAAGTGTAAAAGCAAGAAATTAGGCAAAAGTTTATAAATTACTAAAGGCCTCAGCTGGAGTATTGGATTTAATTCTGGGAACTGCAGAAGGGGAAAGATGTTAATGCGTTGAACAGAAAACTGGGTGGGATTGTGACTTGAGGATGCAAGGAGGCTTCAGACAAGTTGAGCAAGCAAACACGTTGCAGATATGTTTAAAATAAGTTATACATCTTGGTGTAAAAATCAGAAAGGCAGTGTATTATTTAAATCGTGATATATTGGAACATGTGGATGTGTAAAGCAATCTGGGTGTTTGGTACATCCATCAATGAAAGTTGACAGGCAGGTGCAGGAAGCAATTAAGAAGGTAAATGGTATGTTGGCCTTCATTGCAAAATGAATTGTGTTTGGAAGTAGGGATTATTTTTCTAATCAACGTGTTCAGAGATGTTATTATACACCTCTGGAGCAGGTGGGATTTGAAATCGGACCTCCCAGTCAGGGGTAGGGGCACTACCAGCTGTGCCACAAGAAGTAATGGTGTATACTGCAGTTATACAGGACCTTGCAAGAGACCATACCTGTAGTATTGTGTGCAGTTTTGGTCTGCCTACTTAAGAAAGGATATTCTTGTCATCGAGGGAGTGCAGCCTCGGTTCACTAGGCTGATCCCGGAGTTGGGGGGACTGTCCTATGAAGAGAAATTGGGTCGACTGGGCTTGCATTCACTAGAGTTTAGAAGAATGAGAATCTGATTGAAATGTATAAACTTGTAACATGCCTGGACAGACCAGATGCACGGAGGATGTTTCCCTTGGTTGAGGAGTTTACAACCAGTCTCAGGATATAGTGCAGGCCATTTAGGACTAAGAGGAAAGATTCCTTCCCACAAACTCTAGTCAATCTGTGGCATTCTCTACCACAGGTCGTTATAGAGGCTAAGTCTCTAAATATATTCGAGAGAGATGGATTTTTTTTTAGATTTTGAAGGCATTAACAAGTATGGGAAGAAAGCAAGAATATGGCATCGGATCAGCCATGAACATGCTGAATGGCAAAACAGACATGAAGAACTGAATGGCCTACTCCTGCTCTTGGTTTCTGTTTCTATGCATGCTTCAATGGCTGAAGGACTTCAGTTCTTTGGAGATATAGCTGAAGCTGGCATTGATCTCCATGGAGCAGAGAAGGTTAAGGGATGGTTTAGTAGAGGTGTTCAAAATTATGGAGAACTTAGAGTAAATAAGGAGAAACTGTTTCAGGAGGTGAGAGAGTCAGTAAATGAAGTTTTTTTTATGTAAATGTACCAATCACACATAACAATCAGAGAAACAATGATTTCTGTTCTTTAATTTGAAAATAAGAGAATATATATGCAGAGTTATCTGGGAAGTTTTGAATAGTGAAGTTGATTTCTCCCCAGCTGCTTTTCAACTACCAGCCAGTCATGGGACACATCCTGTTGATGGCTTTAATGATCGACGGAAGTTTAAGACATGACCACTTAAATGTACAAACTACGCAAACTGAAGAAAATTGCTGAAAGACCAGCAGGACAATGAAGAGCTTTGTTTTCACATTGCCAGATATTATCATCTCAGAGGACTATAGAAGCAGATTCAGTATTAAAGATCTTGATCAAGAAGGGAATCAAGGATTATGGGGAAAGGGCAGGAAAGTAGATGTGAGGAATGTTGGATCAGCCATTATCCTATTTAATGGTGAAACAGGCTAAAGGGGCTGAATGACCCACTCTTGTTCTTATTTCTTACACGTCGAAACAACTAAATGGAAATCAATACCTATTTAAGGAAATGTTTGTGGTAAACGCAAAAAGAGAACAGAACTGGACAACTATTTTTAAAGAGCTGACACAGGTACCCAGGCCAAATGATGGTCTCATGTGTAGTATATTTAAAATTTACCTCCTTCAACTTGTCACGTTATGGCTGATCTCCATGTGAATTCTGTTTAGTCTTTGTTCCAAGTCAAGTTTCTGCACCATGTGGGTACCTCAGGATACCTCATTTGGTCTGAGGGCCATTTGTGCAGGAAATGTCAGCTGCTCGAGTTCAAGGTCAGGATTTCCAACCTTGAGGGACAGCTGAAATTTCTGCGGAGCATCAGGAGAATAAGAGTTTCCTGGATCATATGCTCTGTGAAGTGGTCACTTAACAGGCAGTGAGAATTCAGGATAGTGGGTGAGTGCCCATCCGGAAAGGGTAGGAAGAGACAGGAGGTGCAGGGGTCTTTGAGATGTGTGAACACTCAAACAAATGTTCAGTTTTTTTTGATTGGTTTGTGGTGGTGGTGTTGACAGCACCTCACAGGAGTACAGTCTAGACCATGTTATCAATGGAGAAGGATCTGAACAGGAGACAAAACAAATATGAGAAACATAGGGCAGAATCTTATGAAGGTCTGAGGCGATGTGGACTATAGTCAGAAATCTGACAGAATTGGACAAGAATTGGTCCAAGTTAACTTCAAGAGCACCTCGCTCCATGTTTTATGCTTTTTCCCAATCAGCGATGCCATTTTCTCACCAGACAGTAACAAGTTGCTAATTTAGGGGATTTATTGCTTGTTAAACTCCTTGCTAATGGGAGAGCTTGCCTCATTAATATTCAGCTGTGCTGAACAAGCTAAATGTTGAGACATCTTAACATGGAAAGCAGAACCAAGACCTGGCAGCTTCAGTTTGCTACTTGCTCCACATCATGTACAATCAAACTGCATCTCAGTGCTGCTTGCTTACTCTCTAAGTGCTTGCTCTCTTAGAACCTACCTGGATGCTTGGAACATTTTTGCTTTGCCTTGCCCTGCCCTGCCATGCCCTCCCCTGCCATACCATGCCATGCTAATTAGTGCAGTCACACAATAAAGCAGCTTGCCTTGCTGGTGAGCAGCCATTACTCAAGGGGGCATACAGCTTTCTTTTTTCATTCATTCACAGGATGTGAGCATCACTAACCAGGCCAGCTTTTATTGCCATCCCCAAACAAACCCCATCTGGGCAATTAAGTGTCAACCACATTGCTCTGGGTCTGGAGTTGCATATAAACTAGACCAGGTAAAGATGGCAGTTTCCATGCCTAAAGGATATTAGTGAATCAGATAGATTTTTCTGAACAATCGACAATGCTTTCATGGTCATCCTTAGACTCCTAATTATTGAATTCAGATTCCATCATCTGCCATGGTAATTCTCAAAGCCAGGCCCCCGAACATTCGTGAGCATGGCAGATGGTGGAATTTGAATTCAATAAATACAGCAGTGTGCTGCATCAATCTCACAACTGCACTATATGCCAGCAGCTTAGGCAGCAAACACAGCACGTGCAGCGAGCAGGCAGCCTTGTTACAAAGTCTTGGGGGGCATGGTTATTATTAAAGTCAGTGGAGGCACCCATCAGTCAAGGGGTTTTGGCACAGTAAGTTACGGGCAGCCTCCCATTCCTGGGACATTGACCACAGTCAGGCATGTGGTGTTCCGCATCCCTCTGCACTCTGTGATGTAGGTATAGGGTCTAATTCTACGTGTTTATTGATGGCCTTCTTGGTGTTGAATTAGAATTAGACCCTACACATACACCATTGCAAGGAAAAACTGGAAAGGAGGTAACCAATTCCAACGGACCCCAGAGTTTAAATACCAGGCGGGAAAACACAATAGTGCCTAATCGGAGACTGCACTGATGATGTTACTCAGCAGGATAATGAAATGTCTATGAACTGACGAACCAGCTCAGCAAGCGAACCAACCACACGACATGAAGATATTCTTCATATTGAGCAATGAACTTTCGGGATACACAGACAGACAGATGACCATGAGGAAGCAGTGACTTCTTTTCAATAAAAGGTAACATATTGTAAAGTGCGTTGTCACTCATGCCACAAAAGTGCCCTCCATTAGTTTCCTTCTTCCTCTTCCTCTCACTATCTCTTCATGTACTCTATGGTTCCACAGCTGGGACAGAGAGAGCCTGCTGTGCAGTGAAGCGCATTGGTCCTGAAGGTTGGTCAGGCTGCCATAGGGCTCTTGTGTCTGGACAGGCCAGACTTTCTTCTTGCCAGATGCATGTTGATGCTCCTTCGCATAAACGTCCAAGTATTTGAGGTGCGGGGTGGTGGGGGGGAAGACAGGATGGAGGAGGAAGGCCAGCAAGCTCTGGAGTGTCCTGGATAGAGACTTTTGGGGGGCCTCTGTGCAGTTCCTCCTGTGCCTAGGCGTCTCTTGCACACTGCAGTTTCCTTGTGAGAAAGGGGCACCTGAAGTGCCCACCAGATTCCCCATTTCTCTGTCAAAGTGTCTTTGGCCCTGAGGACTACTGGTTGGGGTCATGGAGTGCAGGTGTTTACACCTCTAAAGCAGACCCTGAGGTGCTGGGCCTGGCTCTCCATGCTAGCTGCCATCCTGTCCATGGAGGCAAACAGATGTTTGCATGAAATACTGCACTGCTGCAGTTTCTGGGCAATGTCTGCTGCTCATGTTCCTCCCTGTCATGTGCATAAATGTGCACTGATTGCTGACACCACAGAGTCCTCTCCTGCCTGGGGCTTTGCAGTTACTGGTCTTTGAAGGTCTTCCGCATGCCAGTAGCCTCGGGTGATTGTTCTTTGGCAAGCTGCAGAGCTGTTTCTGTGATGTCCTCACCTGCTTATGCCCCCAAACTTTCTAAGCCTGACATCACCCACCAAGGTGTCAGTGTCTGGCTGGTTGCTATTGGGGTTGAGTGGGGTTGTGTGTGCAGGAGGCATTATTAGAATATAACATAAGAACATAAGAGTGGGAGAAGGCCATCTGGCTCATCGAGCCTGCTCTGCTATTCGATTAGATCATAGCTGATCTTTTCATGGACTCAGCTCCACTTACTTGCCCACTCACCATAACCCTTAATCCCTTTACTGTTCAAAAATCTATCTGTCTTTTCCTTAACAACATTCGATGAGGTAGCCTCAACTGCTTCACTGAGTGTAGAATTCCAGAGATTCACAACCCTTTGGGTGAAGAAGTTTTTCCTCAATTCAGTCCTAAATCAGCTCCCCTTATTTTGAGGCTATGTGCCCTAGTTCTCGTTTCAATCGCCAGTTGAAACAACCTCCCTGCTTCTATCTTATCTATTCACTTTGTAATTTTATTTGTTTCTATAAGATCCCCCCTCATTCTTCTAAATTCCAATAAGCGCAGTCCCAGTCTACTCAATCTCTCCTCATAAGTGAAACCTCTCAGTTCCAGAATCAACCCAGCAAACCTCCTTTGCACCCCTCAAATGCCAGTATATCCTTTCTCAAGTCAGGAAACCAAAACTGTACATAGTGCTCTAGGTGTGGCCTCACCAATACCCTATATAGCTGCAGCATAACCACCCTATTTTTAAACTATCCCTGTAGCAATGAAGAACAATATTGCATTTGCCTTTCTTATGTATCTGCTGCACCTGCAAACCAAAGTCTTATGATTCATGCACAAGGATACCCAAGTCCCTCTGCACAGTAGCACACTGTAATTTTTCACCATTTAAATAACAGTCCATTTTGTTGTCATTCCGACAAAAATGGATAACCTCACATTTACCAACATTGTACTCCATCTGCCAGACCCTTGCCAACTCACATAAACTATCTATATCTGTCTGCAGACTTTCAGTGTCTTCTGCACTCTTTGCTCTACCACTAATTTTAGTGTCATCTGCAAACTTTGAACACACTACATGTGGTCCCCAATTCTAAATCATCTATGTAACTTGCAAACAATTGCAGTCCTAACACTGATCCCTGAGACACATCACTAGCCATTGACCACCAACCACAAAAACGTCCAATTATCCCATTCTTTGCTTTCTGTTAGTTAAACAATCTTCTATTTATGCTAATACATTACCCATAACACCTTACGCAGCAGCCTTTGGTATGGCACCTTGTCAAATGCCTTCTGGAAATTCAGATATACCACATCCTCTGGATCCCCATTGTCTACTGCACTCGTAATGTCCTCAAATTCCAGTAAGTTAGTTAAACTTGACCTGCCTTTCATGAACTCATGCTGCATCTGCCCAATGGGACAATTTCTAACTAAATGTCTCGCTATTTCTTCGTTGATGATAGCTTCGAGCATTTACCCCACTACAGAAGTTAAGCTAACAGGTCTATAGTTATCTGCCTTTTTTCTACTTCCTTTTTTAAACAGTGGTGTCACATTTGCTGTTTTCCAATCTGTCAGAACTGCCCCAGAGTCCACCGAATTTTGGGAAATTACCATGAATGCATTTGCTATTCCCCTTGCCATCTTTTAGTACCCTGGGATGCATTCTGTCAGGGCCAGGAAACTTGTGTACCTTTTAGCCCCATTAGCTTGCCCAACATTACCTCTTCAGTGATAATGATCGTTTCTAGGTCCTCACCTGCCATAGCCTCCTTGTCATCAATTATTGGCATGTTATTTGTGTCTTCCACCATGAAGACCGACACAACATCCCTTGTCAACGCCTCGGGCAGTTCCTCATTTCCCATTACTAAATCTTCCTTCTCATCCTCTAAATCACCAATGTTTACCTTAGCCACTCCTTCTTGTTTTATGTATTTGTAGAAACTTTTGCTGTTTGTTTTTATATCAGAGCTAGTTTACTCTCATAATCCATTTTACTTTTCTTTATAGCTTTCTTCGTGGCTTTCTGTTGACCTCTGAAGATTTCCCAATCCCCTAGTTTCCCACTGATCTTTGCCACATTTACTTTAAATTTTGTACCTTCCTTAATTTCCTTTGTTATCCATGGCTGATTATCGCTTTTCCTACAGCCCTTCCTTTTCACTGGTATATACTTTTGCTGAGCACAGTGAAAAATCGCTTTGAAAGTCTTCCACTGTTCCTCAACTGTCCCACCATACAGTCTTTGCTCCCAGCCTATCTTAGCCAACTCCTGCCTCATCCCGTTGTAGTCTCGTTTGTATAAGCACAAAACACTGGTATTACCTGAGATTTTACCTTCTCACCCTCCATCTGTATTTTAAATTCAACCATACTGTAATGGCTCCTTCCAAGTGGATCCCCAACTGTGAGATCGTTAATTATTCCCATCTCATTACACGAGACCAGATCTAGGATAGCTTGATCCCTCATCGGTTCCATTACATACTGTTCAAGGAAACCCTTACAGATACATTCTATGAACTCCTCCTCAAGGTTGCCTTGACTGATTTGATTTGACCAATCAATATGTAGTTTAAAATCCCCCATGAAATTTGCCGTACCATTTCTACATGCATCAGTTATTTCTTTGTTTATTGCCCGCTCCACCATGATGTTATTTAGTGGCCTATAAACTACGCCTATCAGTGACTTTTTCCCCATACTATTTCTAATTTACACCCCACATTGATTCAACCTTAGAACCATAGAATCGATATCATTTCTCACTACCGCCCTGATATCACCTTTAAATATTAGAGCTACATCACCTCCCTTTCCTTCCTGTATGTCTGTCCAAATAGTCTGATACCTCCGGATCTTTAATTGCCAATTGTGACCACCCTGCAACCATGTCTCTATAATGGCCACTAAATCATACCAATTCGTGATGATTTGTGCTGTCAATTCATTTATCTTGTTTCAAATGCTGTGAGCATTCAGATAAAGTGCCCTTGTGCCAGTTTTTATACCTTCTTTTTGACTCCTAACACCTCCACCAGAAGAACCTTTGTTTTCAAACATCCTCCCTTTTCCTATCACTACCTGGTTTTCACTTATCTTAGTGCTACACTGGTCAGCTGCTCCTTGCCTTAATTTACTGCCTGATTCTCTTCTTCCTTAAGCCCTAACCCACTCTAGCTAAGTCAGAACCTCCCCCTGGGTTCTCATTCCCCTGCCAAACTAGTTTAAATTCCACCCAACAGTACTAGCAAAACCACCTCCAAGAGTATTGGTCCCTTCACTGTTTAGGTGAAGACCGTCCCTCTTGAACAAGTCCCACCTTCCCCAGAAATGGGGCAGCATGGTGGCTCAGAGGTTAGCACTGCTGCCTCACAGTGCAGGGACCCGGGTTCAATTCCACTCTTGGGCAACTGTCTGTGTGGAGATTGCACATTCTCCCCGTGTCTGCATGGGTTTCCTCTGGGTGCTCCAGTTTCCTCCCACAGTCCAAAGATGTGCAGGGTAGGTGGATTGGCCATGCTAAATTGCCCGTAATGTTCAGGGATGTGTAGATTTGGTGGGTTATAGGGGGATGGGTTTGGGTGGGTGCTCTGAAGGATGGTGTTGACTTGCTGGGCCGAAGGACCTGTTTCCACACTGTAGGGATTCTATGATCTATGAAATGGTCCAATTATTCAGAAATCTAAAGCCCTCTCTCCTACACTGCTCCTCCAGCTATGTATTAATCTCACTACCACAGGTAGTAATCCTGGTTTTTAATCTGGTTCTTAACTCCCTAAATTCAGCCTTCATGACCTCATTCCTGTTCCTACCTACGTTGTTGTGTACCACGACCACTGGCTGGTTCCGTCTCTAACCTCACTCCCCACCCCCACCCTCCAAACGCCCTGCACCCACTCAGTAACCTGCAGGACCCTTGCACAGAGAGGCAGCACACCATCCTGTTGTCACCAGAGTGGCTGCAGAAGTGCATCTCTGTTCCCCTACCATTATTGTCCAAAACGCCTTTTTCTCCCCCTTTGTACAGCCGAGCGACCCCACGGTGCTGCGGGTTTTGCTTTGGCTGCAACTCCCTGAGGCATTATCACTGTCACCAGACTTCAGCACAGAGTGCCAGTTGGCTATTGGGATGGACTTTGGGGACTCCTGCACTACCTGTCTATCCTTATGCTTGCATGCAATGGTCACAAATTTCCTATCCTGCACCTTTTACACTGTGGGGTGACCACCACCTTGTACATGCTATCCACGTAACTGAAGTTCTCCTGGATGCTCCTCAGTGCCTCCAGACCTCAAGACATCTTGCTGATACCTCCTCTGAGACTTCTCTAGTCTTATCATCCAGTAAAGGAGGGCTGTTCTGGTGGAACTGGACTTTTCACAGCACAGGTGGTAGAGATGCTGGGAATACCTGCAAGGCACAAGAGAGAGAAGATGTTGCTGCCAATCATTACTGCCAATGATTCATGAATAATTTATTGTTGCATGTATTTTACAGTGAAATACAACAAAATACAATGAAAATTTTCATTTGTTGCCATAATTTGGCTATGTTTTGATAAGAATAAGAGAAAGTGAAAAGACTTAGCTTAAACAGAAGTCTGTCTACCTAAGAGCTATGAGCCTGCTCAGAACCATCATCACCTCACCAGACTCAACTATTGTCAAAATTGCCGCTCCTCAGGCACCATCTTTCACTGCTGGGCTGATTTACATTCACCACCGCCCATGCAGGGCACACCAATGTTGGAGACTATTGCTGTGGTCAGTGATGCTGTGGTTAGAGACAAAAAAACTGCAAGATGCCGGAATCCAAGATAGACAAACAGGAGACTGGAAGAACACAGCAGGTGCTGAAGTGCCCTCCTGCCACCACTTTATCGCCATCAGCCAAGAACGAAGTCGCCGATTTTCAGGTGCCATCTTTCGCTGCTAGACCTACCTTGCTGATGTTGCCTCAAGGCTCCCTCTCCTTCATGCTGGGCTCACTTCCCCCCTGCTGGGCCCATTAGAAGTGGTGTGCAATGACAGTGGGGCTAATGTGAGAGTTGCAGTGAATGAAAGGTGATACTTATTTAGTTGGTGGAATATGGATATCTTGGCATCCCCATAGGAGTGGTCTGGGTCTTCTCCTGTGAAGATCTAGATTATCTCCTCATGGAGCCTAATGACCAGCAGACTTTGTTTCCTATTCATTAGCAAATCCTTTTTCTGTGTTAATGTATCACCACCAACACCTTGAACCCTTGGGCACCTTTTGTGGTGACTCCTTATCAAATAACTTTTGGAAACCAAAATACACCACAGTTACTAGTTCCCCTTTATCCACCTGCTTGTTAAATTCAAATTAACTGTAGTCCACTCTAATGCCTAATATGATATGACTTCTATCTGGAATGCTGCCCAACACTCACTTTATGTACCCATTTTCCTTGAACTCATTATGCTGATGCCCATCCTGTATCAATTCAATTTCAATCCTCTCTTAACTACACGAATGACCTTCACCATGGGGACCACCTTCACTTTTGAGTGAGGTCCTATAAAGAACAGAGTTTGATGATTTCCATCTTGCAATCATCAGGACAATCAGAGGATGTCAGTTGAGGAGTGTTTTTTGTGACTGGGAACCTGTATGTAATGGGGCTTTACAGGGGTCAGTTTTGGGGCCTTGCTGTTTGTGGTATACATATGTGTTTTAGATTTGAATGTAAGATTGTACATCAGTAAGTGTTTTGAAAATTGGTAGGATGATAAATGGGAGGATAGCTTTAGATTATAGGAGAATATAGACAAACTGGTCAGATAGGCCAGTCAGTGGCAAATGGAATTCAACATGGGTAAATGTGAGGTGACGCATTTGGGTGGAACAAACCCGGCAAAGAAATACATGAACAGTAAGATCCTGGGAAGCGTTGAGGATCAGAGGGACCTTGGACTGGTACAACTTTGAGGGGAACACAGGATCATCTTAAGGATCAAGACAAGTGGATAAAGCTGTTAAGAAGGCATATGGTATACTTGCCTTTGTTAGTCAAGGCATAGAGTTTAAGAACAAAAACAAAGTTGCTGGAAAAGCTCAGCAGGTCTAGCAGCATCTGTGGAGGAGAAAACGGAGTTAATGTTTCGGGTCCAGTGACCCTTCCGCAGAACATAGAGTTTAAGTGTTGGAGGTGATACTGGAACCGTATAAACCATTGGTTAGGTCACAGCTAGAGTATTGTGTGCAGTCTTGACTCCACATTATGGAAGGAATTGACTGCACCAGAGATGGAGCAGAAGACATTTACCAGAATATTAGCTGGGCTTCAGAAACCGTCATTGTGATTGTTTTCTTTGGAGCAGAGAAGACTGAGTGGGGCCACAATTGAGATGTATAAAATTATGAGGGGCATAGATAGTCTAGATGAAACTTTTTCCCTTGGGGGTGGGGTCTATGACCTAGGGGCATAGATTTAAGGCAGAGGTTAGAGGGGATGTGAGGAAACTTTTTTTTCAGGCCTGTGGGAATCTGAAATTCCCTGCTTGAAAGGCTGGTGGAAGCAGAAACCCTCAGCACTTCAGAAGTATTTAGATGTGCACTCGCAATGTTAAAGCTATGGGCCAAATACTATGGGGGAAAATGCTAGAAATTGGGATTACAATAGTTACTTTTTGACTGGTGCAGACTCAATGGGCCAAAGGATCTTTTTCTGTGCAATAGTCCTCTGATTAGTCCAGTCATTATCCTGAAAATTTAACCAAAGGATGGTTGTCACCTGTTTTGTTGACAACATTTCATAGAATCATAGAATCTTGCAGTACAGAAGGCAGCTATTTGACCCATCATGCTGTACCAGTTCTCCAAAAAAAGCTACTTAGCTAGTCCCACTCTCAAGCACTGTCTCTCCGTAGCCCTCTAACTCCATCACTTTCAAATTTACATTCAGTTCTCTTTTGAAACCTATGGAATCTGCCTCAATCACTCCTAAGCAGCATATTCCAAGTCCTAACAACGTTTCTCCTCGTCTCACTCCTAGCTCTCTTGCTGACAATCTTGAATTTGTGATCCCTATTTACTGACATACCAACTAGTGGAAACAGATTATCTTTCTTTACCCTGTCAAAATTGTTCAATTGTTTTGAACACCTCAATAAGGTCACCTCTAAATCTTCTCAGTTTCAAGGACAACAAGCCCAACCTAGAATATAGAACATAGAACAAAACAGTACAGCACAGTACAGGCCTTTCGGCCCACGATGTTGTGCCGATCTATTATCCTACTAAGATCAATCTACCCTGCATTCCCTACATTTTACTATCCTCTATGTGCCTGTCCAAGAGTCGCTTAAAAGTCTATAAAGTATTTGACTCTCTAATCAGTATCTAAAGTATCTAACCTCTCTAATCTTTCTTTGTATCTAAAATCCTTCATTCCTAAAATCATTCTAGTAAATCTCCTTTGATCTCTCCCCAGAGCCTTAACAAACTTCCTTAAATAAGGTGTCCAGAACTGAACACAATACTCCACAATGTGGTCTGACCAATGATTTGTAGAGATGTAGTATCACTTCCTTGCTTTTATACTCTATGCTCTATATATAAACCTGAGGATCCTATAAGCGTTCTTAATAACTGTTTCAACTTGCCTGGCCACCTTTAGAGGTCCCTCTGCTCCTGTGCTCCCCTCAAAGTTGTACCATTGAGCCTGCATTGTCTCTGTGTTTCTTCTGCCAAAATGCATTACCTCACATTTCTCTGCATTGAAATTCATTTGCCAGATATCTGAAAAGTTGGCCAAATGGGCAAGGACCTTCTGAAGTCACTCTGCATCATCTTCACAATTCATTATTCTCCCTAGCTTAGATTCATCTGCAAACTTAGAGATTTTGGCCTCAACACCCATCTCCAAATCAGAAAAAGCAATAGTCCCAACACCGATCCCTGGGGAACACCATTTTCAGCTCATCTCCAATCTGAGAAATACCCATCTATATTTACCCTCTGTTTCCTATCTTTGACCAGCTTCTAATGCATGCTGCCAAGGACCCATCAATCCCGAATGTTTGTAATTTGCTGACCAACCTGCTATGTGGCACCTTATCAAATGCTTTCTGAAGGTCCAAATATACAACATCCACAGCACTACCCTCATCCACTGCCTGTGATCCCTCATCAAATAGCTAATTAAATTTGTCATACGTAATCTGCCCTTGACAAAGCCATGTTGACTGTCTGGTATAATCTTATTTTTCTCTACCTTATTCCATATGAGTGTCTCCATCAGTTTTCCCACTATTGATGTCAAGATGACAGGTGTGGATACTTATTGGATATTCCAGAATGTGTGAAGAATGGAGCTGCTGACCAATTCAGGATTGTCAGTCTGGCCTGCAGTGTGGCACATTTGTGTGTACTGCAAGCTATATGTATTAAAACACAGGACCTTGTTCTTCACAGGCAGAAGGAACATGAACACACACTGTACGTGCACTTTCAACACAACAACTATGTGAGACGATGCTGCATTTATCACTTGCCTTATCCCACTAAAGTCTCATTAAAATGTTTACAATCTTTAGCAGTATCCTTGAAAATGTTATTTTCCATTTTCATTGGTGTTTAATCAATAAAATCTTCATAATCTGTGTGATTATAAATGCTAAAATCTTTGCTGAGTCAGCAATCATGATTTGGTTATTTTGCTCACGTCATTCTCTTGCTTATGATAGTTGTTACAAATTAGATTGACAGGAAGAACTGGACCAAAAATTTACTTGGTAACATGCTTTTATTTCCTGAGACACCCATTGCAGAGTACTTGGAAGTGCATGGTAAAGTAGTGTTGAGTCAGCATGGCTTTGTCAAGGGGAGGTCAAGCCTAACAAATCTGTTAGAATTCTTTGAGGAGGTAATGAGCAAGTCAGACAAAGGAGAGCCAGTGACGTGATCTACTTGGATTTTCAAAAGGCCTTTGAAAAAGTACCTCACAGGAGGCTGCTAAATAAGATAAGAGCTAAGTACTGGCATGGATAGAGGATTGGTTGACTGGCAGAACGCAGAGAGTAGGGATGAATGGTCTTTTTCAGAATGCAGTCATCGACTAGTGGAGCTCTGCAAGAGTCAATGTTGGGACCGCAACTATTCATGTTATACATTAACTATTTACACAAAGGGACTAAAGGCATTATTATTAGGTTTGCAGATGATACAAATATAGGTGGAGGGGAAGGTAGTGCTGAGGAAGCAAGGAGGCTGCAGAAGGACTTAGACAGGCTAGGAGGTTGGGAAAAGGGACATATGGAATACAGTGTGGGAAATTATGAGGTTATGTTCTTTCGTACGAGGAATAGAGGAGTAGACTATTTTCTAAATGGGGAAAAGTTTTGAAAATCTGAAGCTCAAGGCGAATTAGGAATTCTAGTTCAGGATTCTGTTAAGGTTACATGCACATTCAGTTGTCCATCAGGAAAGCAAATATAATGTTAGCATTTATTTTGAGAGGGCTACATTACAAGGCAGGGATGTACTGCTGAGGCTGTATAGGGTTTTGGTCAGACTGCATTTAGAATATTGTGAACCCCGTATCTAGGGAAGGATGTTGCGCTTTGGAGGGAGTCCAGAGGAGGTGCACAAAAATGATCCCAGGAATAAAGGGCTCGTCACATGCGCAGTTGCCGACTTTGGATCTGTAGTGCATGGAGTTTAGGAGGATGAGGGATGATCCCATTGAAACTTCCACAGTACTGAGAGGCCCATATGGAGTGGACATGGAGAATATGTTTTCACTGGCAGGAGAGAGTAGGACTTGAGGGCACAGCCTCAGATTGAAAGGGCAACCTTTTAGAACTGAGACAAGGAGGTATTTCTTCAGCTGGAGAGTGGTGGATCTGTGGAACTCATTGCCAGAGAAGGCTGTAGAGACTAAGTCATTGAATGTCTTTCAGACAAAGACAGATAGGTCCATGATTAGTAAGAGAATCAAAGGTTACAGAAGAATGCAGAAGAGCGGAGTTGAGAAACATATCAGCCACAATGGAATGGCAGAGCAGACTGAATGGTCCAATTCTGCTCCTATATTTTATTGCCTTATGGTTTATAATGTATCCGAATACCCGCAATGCTCACAGTTTGCAGAATCCTCTGGGCAATCAGCATTACATGTTCCCTTCACAGGGACAGCGGCATGTAGGTAGAGGCGGTTGTAGAAAAGAAGCAGACAATCATGTCTAACAATGCCATCCACAGCCCATTGCCCATGGCCCACAACTTAACCTATTGCTTCTGCTCCATTATATAGGAACAGGTGAATTCCCAGTTCTTACATATGTTGAAAGCTTTGCCACTGAACGTGGTCACTTGAGTACAATTAACGGTGGGACTGTCTCATCACTTTGTAACTGGAGTCATTTGGTGAAGGAGGTTGGATTACATTGCACTACTGTTACCAATTTCTATGATTCTTATTCATTTACCCTTTCTGTTTCAGTGGGAGGAAGTCAGTGGATACGATGAGTCTATGAACACAATAAGGACGTACCAAGTCTGCAATGTGTTTGAAGCCAGTCAGAACAATTGGTTGCGCACAAAATACATCAAGCGGAAAGGGGCTAAACGTATTCATGTGGAGATGAAGTTTTCTGTTCGGGATTGTAGCAGCATTCCCAATGTTCCTGGCTCTTGTAAAGAGACATTCAATCTCTATTATTATGAATCTAATACAGATTCAGCAACCAAGATCACTCCATACTGGATGGAAAATCCCTGGATGAAAGTTGATACGATTGCAGCAGATGAAAGTTTTTCCCAGGTGGATCTGGGAGGGAGGGTGATGAAAATAAACACGGAGGTCCGTAGTTTTGGTCCAGTGTCAAAGAATGGCTTTTACTTGGCGTTTCAGGATTATGGAGGATGCATGTCCCTAATTGCAGTCAGGGTCTTCTACCGAATGTGCCCGCTGGTGATCAAAAATG
Source organism: Rhincodon typus (assembly GCF_021869965.1). NCBI lineage: Eukaryota > Metazoa > Chordata > Chondrichthyes > Orectolobiformes > Rhincodontidae > Rhincodon > Rhincodon typus. The sequence goes on from NC_063362.1 coordinate 37,722,062, forward strand.
GGGCAGTTTTCCAGAAGACACTATCTGGAGCAGAAAGCACATCCCTGGTAGCGGCACGTGGGAGCTGTATCCCGAATGCCGAGGAAGTGGATGTGCCAATCAAACTGTACTGTAACGGAGACGGCGAGTGGATGGTCCCAATTGGGCGCTGCATGTGTAAAGCTGGCTACGAGTCTGTGGAGAATGGCACTGTGTGCCAAGGTAAGAGTGTGTTCACCTATTCATCTATCAAATAATCAGTGAGAAGCCTTATTAGTGACATAGGAAAATCAGAAGGGTTTTGACTCTGATTCCAGTTCACCACTTGAAATTTTTTGATGTTTAGAGATTGCTGCTTTACCTGAGGGATTAAGTTAGAAATAAAAATGGCAATTCAAACAGTAAGATGCTAATATGAAGTCCTTTAATGCAGGTGTCCTAAAAAAAAAGCACAGCCCAGGGATACAATTATGTTTCTTTTATCTACCATCGAACTGGATATTTTGGAATATGTCTTGCTGACTTTTTACCTCAGTAAAATTTTCAACGATTGCTGCTTCCTTCCTAAATCTATGTCCACGCTACTTGGCTATTGTTCTAACGTTTTCAGTTTTTCTTTATTAAGATTTGTTCTGCACACATTTACCTGAATGTTGACATATTCAGGCTCAGTAATGATTGCTTTTTGAAGTGTTCTGAAATGCGTGAAACACCCATGACAAAGCAGGCCTTTAATTTGCAGCAGTCCAAGAGGTGGTTCAAACTGCTAATTTATGTGATTATCATCTATTAATATTTACTTGGATTGAAGACATACATTAAGGAACATAAGTGAAGTTTTTACTTTCAAGTAACAGTTCCAAAAAAACAAGAAATGTTTGGTGTTTTAGAAAACTGAATTTTTGTTTTGTTGAAACGTTTGTGACCTGTTGGATTTTCGATCAGCTGATCAAAAGTTTCTAATTTGGTTACAGTGTAAGTCTGTTTTCTACTCCATGATAATTCATGCTGATATTGGTCTTTTGAAAAGCAGCCATACTTTGAAAGAATTTTAGTTATATTTGAGATCACAGAATTTGCATAATTGTATTATTACAGTTACTGAACATAGCAAGATATTACATTGTTTTGTTCAATTCATAACCACAGTAGTGTTCCTGGTATGTAAGAAGGTTACTGACTCCCAGCATCAGAATACGAACTTGTAAAAACTAAATCTGAAACTCCACCACATCAGGAAGACACAACAGGACCAGAATCAATTATCACCCTACCATACATCAAGGACAGTTCAGTGATGACCACAAGACTACTCAGACCCCTAAGTATTAAGGAGCCCACAAACCAACAACCACCCTATGACAGCTACTGACGAATGTAAAGGATCCCATACCCAAAACCAGCAAAACTGGGGTAATATACAAAATACCATGCAAGGACTGTGAGAAACACTATATAAGCCAAACCAGAAGAAAATTGACTATACGGATACATGAACACCAACTAGCCACCAAGAGACACGATCAATTCTCACTTGTCTCACTACACCCAGACAAAGAGGGACATGAATTTGACTGGGAAAACACATCAATAATTACACAAGCCAAGCAGAGACATGCCAGGGAATTCCTGGAGGCCTGGTATTCCAACCGGAACTCCATCAACAAACACATTGAATCAGACCTGATATACAAACCGCTGAGAAACAAAACCGGAAGTAATACCAACCACCCCAGCAAACCGAGGCATATAAATAACATACGGGACAGAACATTGATGATTCACCAGCGGTGCACTGATAATGTTACCTAGCAGGGTGACGAAACGTTTGCAACCAAACCCACCAGCTCAGTGAGCATGTCTACAACCTCATCCACAACCCGAGCTGCAAATCTTCTCAAAAACTTTATACTCGGGGGTACTTATGCAAGAAACACAGCTTGCACATAGGTGCAGTAGGTAATCAGGAAGGCTAATGGAATGTTGGCTATTATTTCAAGAGTGTTTTAATATAAGAGTGGGGAAGTGTTACTGCAACTGCACAAGGTACTGGTGAGACATCATCTGCAGTACTTTGTGCAGCTTTGATCTCCTTATTTAAAGATATTGTTTCATTGGAGGCAGTTCAGAGAAGTTCTTGCGACGATGATCCCTGGTATGGAGGGATTGTCTTATGAGGAAAGACTAAACAAGTTGGGACTCAGTGTTTAGAAGAATGAGAAGTGAGCTTATTGAGACGCAGGATTCTGAAGGGATTTGACTGGATAAATACTGAGAAGCTGATTCCCGTCACGGGAGAGTCTAGAACCAAAGGGCATAGTCTCAGAATAGAGGGGTGCAAATTTAAGACTGAGATGAGGAAGAATTTCCTCTCTGAGGGTTGAGTCACTGTGGAACTCCTCACCGCAGAGAACTGTGGGGAAAGATCCTTGTGTATATTTAAGGCTGAGATAGATAGATAGATTGTTGATCAGTAGCAGAATCAAAGATTGTGTGGAAAAGGCAGGAAAATGGACATGAGCAATGTCAGATCAGCTGTGATCCTACTGAACGGCAGAGCAGGTGTGAGGGGCCATCAGCCTAAACATTTTTCTATTTCTTATGGCCTTATGATCCTAAATGTAGACGTATCCAGTTTGCCTATCCTTCACTTATTTAAAACAGTTTTCCCTATTTTTTTCCACAATTGACTACAAAGTGTTTTTCCTTTGTTGATGTATCTGATCTATAGCAATCTCTGTTTTCTTTAGTTGTAATTGGCTCTGTTTTTAATTT
>NC_063362.1:37734815-37774699 GCF_021869965.1 Rhincodon typus
TATTGCCTGTAACATCTTCTACTATCCTCTGTCATTCACACCAGTGCCTGACACCACTAATCCAGCATGCCCTCTGTGCTGCTTATAATCATACCAACTGTACCACCCACTTTCATCCCCCACAATACCTGTCACTCATTTCAGGAGGATAACAGCCCATTTTAGGGCAGAAAATATAGCTAGTGGGCTGTTCAACATTTGGCTCCTCATCCTTTATGTGGAGAGCATCCTGACTCTGAACACCATGAATGGCTGGCTGACTATCCCAGACCCTGGCCTGGTACTAGAGGTTGCCCTTAACTTTCTATGCTGAGACCTCCAGGCTGTTCCTCTTGATTTGACTGGATCTACTTATAACCATGAAAAGCTTCCATCCTTTGTGTCTCTGCTAAATGGCATGACAAGACAACAGTAATATGAGCCTGGAATATTTCTAGCTGGGGGGGGCAAAGCGCAAAAAGGCAATGGAATGTAATGAAAGGCAAGTACGAGCATCCAGGTAATCTCAAAGTGAGTGAGCACTATGACAGTGAGTGAGAGATGCAGCCTGGGCTGGTCCATGAGCTGGGTGTCTGTCCCTGAGTGCAAGTATCCTTGCTGCAGCATTACAATAATAATTGCCAGTGCAGCACTGAAGTACAGAAGCATCCTATATGTGGATCGGAGGTGTACCATATCACAAATTCCCTAAAGTGTGGAAGCAGGCCATTCAGTCGATTGAGTTCACACTGACCCTCCAAAGAGCATCCCACCCAGACCCACCCCACTACCCAATTCCCGTAACACTGAATTTCCCATGACTAATCCACCTCAATACTATGGGGAATTTAGCATGGCCAATCCTGCACATCTTTGGACTGTTGGAGGAAACCAAAGAACCCAGAGGAAACCCACACAGATACAGGGGGAACGTGCAAGCTCCACACAGACTGTCACCCCAAGTTGGAATTATACCCATGTCCCTGGCACCATGAGGCAGCAGTGCTAACCACTGAGCCACTATGTTGGTTCTTAGATACTGTCATGTATCAATGCTAATCTCTGTCAACCAAGTGCAGGTAAATGGGATTAGTCTGGTTTGATGCTTGTTTGTTGGCTTAGACATGGTGGGCCAAGGGGCCTGTTTCTATGCTCGATGACTTGGGATGCACATGATCGGTAGAACAGCCATAGAACATGCTCTGAGATGTTTGTGCCCAGGTTATTCAGAACAAACAGCAAGCTGAAGTTGCCAGGTACCCACTCTGATTTCTGTCTTGAGTTTTCTTGACATCAGGCTTGATTGGTGAATTTGTAAGAGCAAAATCTGAACATTATTGAGGTGAGTTGGGCAGTGAACAAGATGTCCAATAAGCAATCATTCCATTTAACTGGCATTTTCTGCTGCCTAGCAAGAAACTAGCCAAACCACTTGTGTCGAGCAGAAAAGAGGCCATGAGTTGCTCCCCACATTGTGCTGGGTCTCACCAGATACCTTGTATGATTCTGCTGCAGATCGCACCATAGCACAGTTAAAGAAGGGTCCTGACCCAAAACGTCAACTTTTCTGCTGCTCCTCTGATGCTGCCTGGACTGCTGTGTTTCTGCAGCTCCACAGTGTATTGTGCCTATAAGTTTCTGCCCAAATCAGTATTACCCAGACAGCATGCAGAATATTTACAATATGAACCTTACAGTGACAGTGTCTAAACCAGACATATGATATTATTTTACTTCCGTATCTATATATTTTCAGCATGTTGTAACATGCATTGTGAAATTCACACATCATTCAGCAACAGAATACCTCCAGTTAATGACAAGAGGTGAGATTCCACTCTGGAAAACTGATAACTTAATAACAAACTGTCAAAATGAGAACTCACCATGAGTTAGACAAGTATCTGATGCTGTTCTGGGGCTTAGATTGTAGCTGTAACACTTGGGTACTCTGAAAGGAGCCAGCATCAGGAGCAGGAATCTCTCAGGAACAGAGGTCGGTCAATTCCAGAAGTGATGTAGGGGCAGGAGACAGAAATAAGGAGTTTTTGTCGGAGTGTAGAATCATAGAATCCATGCAGTGCAGAAGGAGGCCATTTGGCCCATCAAGTCTGCACCAAGCCTCTGAAAAGCTTCCCATCCCAATCCAGCCTCCCTACCCTATCCCTATAACACTGTATTTACCATGGCTAATCCACCTAACCTAATATCCTGGACACTAAGGGACAATTTAGCATGGGCAATCCTCCTAACCTGCACATCTTTGGACTGTGAGAGGTCACCGGAGCACACAGCAGAAACTCACACAAACACGAGAAGAATGTGTAAACCCCGCCCAGAGTGTCACCCACGGCTGGAATCGACACTGGTTCTTCAGGGATCCAGACAAACCAGTCAGGAATCAATGTCTGGAGATGGCAATGTGATCTGTAAGGAACCAGAATTGGAAGTCATGTCACTGTAGGACTGCTAATTTCATAGATAGTGATATATCATGCATGATCCTGTCGCAAGTGACAATGATCATGCTGAGAAGAAACCAGTTTTGCTCTGGAACTTCATCTGAATCTGCTTGCAAATAAACTGGAATAGATTGTAAACAATGTTTCTATTAGTTTTGGGTAACAGTTATTGAATTTGAATGCAGTTGTAATGAATTAGCACAGTCGTGAGGTGAACAGTTACAATGGAGAGAGGGTGACAGCCCAAATGAAATATTTGCATTGTACCTGACACCTAACACAATGGCAAGCTGGTGTTTCCAAGTGCAGTGTGCTAATGGGTTTCCCCTCATCTAAGTAAAGCAGGAGGTGACTGGAAACTGAAACATCAACATCAACATCAACAGGAGTCTATTACCAGCAAAATTGCCCCAATCCCATATAACATGAATGAGCAGAACTTAGCAGCAATATGGTGGACAGTCACTCTGAGTACTAGGATTGGAAGTTCAAAAGGACTTGGAGACATAAGGAAATTTCCAATGACCTAGAATGGTTAGAACAAATATATTTGACATGCAACAATGCTGTCACTTTGAAAAGATTATTTTGTCCCGGCCTTTTTTGAGGAGAGGTTGTAACGGCAGAGGTGTAGAAGAGGCTACTGGAGATGGCCTGAGTCAACAACTTATAAAGCCTTTAGGTTTTTTTCAAAACGGTTATAACAGTGGAAGGGAGTGGCCAGCTGTCACTGATCAGAATTTCTAGTTTTTTAGCTGAAGCAGTCAGAAGCTGTTTGGGTCCCAGAAGGGTTGGAAGCTTCAGTAAAGGATTCCTACCTGCTACTTTCTCTGAAATTTCTCTTGATGTTGTTTCCTCCTGGTTTGGAGAACTGCATATAAGAAACGCTATTTTCTGAAGAAGGGTCTAGGCCCGAAACGTCAGCCTTCCTGCTCCTCTGATGCTGCTTGGCCTGCTGTGTTCATCCAGCTCTACACCTTGTTATCTCAGATTCCCCGGCATCTGCAGTTCCTACTATCTCAGATATAAGAAATGCTGTCTGAATTTACCTTTTTGCCAAGAGGTGTGTTTATGAGATGTTACTATCTTGGAACAGTGATTTAGTAATAGGTACTGTATCTATTATTCAGTCAAGATTTCTAACAGTTAAATTATTCTAAATTCCTCTTTCTTTTGTTTGTATTTTAGTTACTGTATAAATTGTGGGGGAGGGGAAGGGGACTCTGAAATAAAAAGAGAGAGGGGGAGGCGATGATGGAAGATGGATAGAGGAGCAGAAGCAGATAGGTGGAGACAAGACGGACAGGTCAAGGAGGCGGGGATGAAGCCAGTACAGGTGAGTGTAGGTAGGGAGTTGGGATGTGGGTTGGTCAGTGAGGAGGGAGGGGTGGGTAGGTGGGTGGGAAGACGGACAGGTCAATGAGGCGGGGATGAGGCTAGTAGGTAGGAAGTGGGGTTGGGGTTTGGTCAGTGAGGTGGGAAGAGCGGATAGGTGGGAGAAAATGGGAGATAGGTGTAATGGTTAGTACTCTGGGCTTTGAATCCAGCGATCCGAGTTTGAATCTCGGTGGGACCTCTAATTGTTGTGTCCCTACAAATTGTTTGGGGTGGCACAGTGGTTAGCCCTGCTGCCTCACAGCACTGGGGACCCAGGTTCAATGCCAGCCTCGGGCGACTGTCTGTGTGGAGTTTGAACGTTCTCCCCATGTCTGCATGGGTGTGCTCTGGTTTCCTCCCACAGTCCAAAGATGTGCAGGCTAGGTGGATTGGCCATGCTAAATTGCCCATAGTGTTCAGGAATGTGTAGATTAGGTGGGTTATAGGTGAATGGGTTTGGGAGGGTGCTCTGAGGGTCGGTGTGGACTTGTTGGGCCAAAGGGCCTGTTTCCACATTGTAGGGATTCTATGATTCTATGAAAAGATGGACAGGGCAAGGAGGCAGGGATGAGATGGGCTGGTCTTGGGATGAGGTCGGGGGTGGGGAGATTTTGAAGTTTGTGAAGTCCACATTGAGACCACTGGGCTGCAGGGTTCCCAAGTGGAATATGAGGTGCTGTTCCTCCAGCCTTTGGGTGACATCGTTGTGGCACTGGAGGAGGCCCAGGATGGACATGTCGTCCAAGGAGTGGAAGGGGGAGTTGAAGTGGTTCACGACTGGGAGGTGTAGTCGTTTGTCATGAACCGAGCGTAGGTGCTCCGCAAAGCGGTCTCCAAGGGTTTCCCCGATGTAGAGGAGGCCACATCGGGAACAGCAGATACAATATACCGCATTAGCAGATGTACAGGTGAACATCTGTTTAATGTGGAAGGTTTTCTTGCGGCCTGGGATGGAGGTGAGGTGGAGGTGTAGGGGCAGATGTAGCACTTCCTGCGGTTGCAGGGAAAAGTGCCGGGGGTGGTGGGGCTAGTGGGGAGTGTGGAGCGGACGAGGGAGTCACAGAGAGAGCGGTCCGTCCGGCAGGCAGATAACAGTGGGGAGGGAACAATGTCCTTGGTAGTGGGGTCAGATTGCAGGTAGCGGAAGTGGCGGAGGATGATGCGTTGTTTCCTACTATCCCTAAGTGGTAGGTGTTGGTGTATTTTATTTTGGATGTTGAATCTGGGATTGGTTTAAACAGGTTGTGCCGTGTGTAGTAATGGCTGTTGTAGTCGCTAGGAGTTTTTGGGTGTGTAAGAGGTGACTTTGGGAGTGTTACAAAAAGTGACCAAGGCAAAGCTGTTGGAATTGGCAGACAAGTTGGAGTTGGGGTTGCCTTTGTCCTTATGAAAAGGTGAGGTAATTGCAGCAATAGCTCAACATTTAAATTTGCTGGAAATACCATCAGAATCCTTGGAAATGGCTAGAATTCAATGGCAGATGAAGCAGCTTGAGCATGAAAAGGAAACGAAAGTGTTTGAATTACGATTAAAAGCAGAAGAAAGATAGAGAAGAAAAGCAGAAGGATAGAGGTTGAACTTCAGAGGTTGGCAATTTGAGAGGAAAGTCAACTTAAAAGGGTGGAGGTGAAGTTAGAACATAGGCTAAGTGAGGAGGACAGTGAGGAAGAGCAAATCCATCATAGCCAAAGGCCGGGGGGGGATCTGTTTAAATTGCCTGAATTTGACAAGAAGGATGCAGAAGCCTTTTTCATTTCATTTGAGAACGTGACTAGATAAATGAAGTGGCCAGTGACCATGTGGATTTTGTTGATCCAAACAAAGTTGCTGGGTAGAGCTCGTGAGGTATTTGCATCACTATCATGGAAGGCATCTGAGGTGTATAATGAGGTGAAGAAAGCCATCTTTACTGCATATGAGCTAGTGCCAGAAGCCTACAGACAACGTTTCAGGAATCTAAGGAGCGACCCTGGTCAAAAATACATTTAGTTTGAAAGGATTCAAACAAAGTAATTTTGATAGGTGGATAAGGGAACTGAAAATAGATCAAACATATAATGCTCCTAAAGAGGCAATTATTTTGGAGGATTCAAAAGTTCACTTCCTGAGGTAGTGAGAACTCATGGGGAAGAGCAGAGAGTTAAAACTTCATGATTAGCAGTAGAAATGGCCAATGATTATGAGTTAGTTCCTAAATCAAAGTTTGGTTTCTGACATAAATTTTAATCTGCGAGGGCTGGAAATTGGGGAAATGAAAAATCCTTAGATGTTAAGGGAAATGTAGATCTCACTGAAGATAATAAAAATAATCTAACACAGGGTTAAAAAAGAAACCCATGAGGGAGAAAGAGAAGTAAAAAAAATTCAGGTGTTTTCACTGCAATACGGTAGGCCACATGAAGCCGGGAAGCACTGGGAAGACAGTTGGGGGAAATCAGGACAAGAAAGTATATTTTGTTGAAGTGGTAAAGGAAAGCACAGTGGCGTCAAAAAGCTGCATCAAAATGTACGATCTGGTCACAGGCTGGTTGAGAAGGAAGTGCCAGATCTTCTTAAACCATTTACTTCCAAGGGTAAGGTTTACTCATTTAAGCCAGGAGGAGCTAGTAAAGAAATTACAATTTTAAGAGATACAGGAGCATGTCAGTCTTTGATGTTGAGAGATATGGAGATACGTCACTCAAAAGGACTATTGCCAGAAAAAGCAGTAAAATGTGGAATTCATGGTGAGACTAGAAGTGCTCCATTATGTAAAATGAGGCTGGAGTGTCCAGTGAAAAGTGGAGAAGCAGTAGTAGTAGTACTGGAGGAACTGCCGGCTCCGGGAATACAGTTTGTCCTTGGTCATGTTATAGCAGGATCACAGATGGGAGTACTGCCTACTCTGGTTGAAAAGCCAGTGGAAAATCAGGCAACTGTGGTATTACAGGAAGTATATCATGGAATTTTTCCTGGCTATATGGTAACAAGGTCACAAAAGCCACAGGTTGAAGCAGGAGGAAAAATCAAAGAATAAAGATAAGGCAGTTGAAGTACAATTATCAGAGACCATGTTTAATCAAATAGTTGAGACAACAGCTGGTGGACAAGGTGGATATTTTTATCTCAGAGAAATTAACTGAATTACAATAGCAAGTTGAAAAACTAAAGCAGTTGTATCAAAAGGCGGATGAGAAATGGGCAGAAGTTCATCAAGTTGTATTACCAGTGGATTATAGAAAGGAGGGGTTGCAGGTAAGCACATGAATTACAAGTGGGAGGTCATCTAGGAGTAAGCAAAACTCAAGCCAAAATACAATAACATTTTTACTGGCCTGGACTGCATAAGGATGTTGATGAAATTTGCCAGACATGCCATACGTGTCAGGTAATTGAAAAACCTCAGGCAGTGATAAAACCAGCAACTTTAATGCCAATTCCTGCATTTGAGGAACCTTTTACAAGGTTCTTAATTGATTGCGTAGGATCCCTACCTAAATGAAAAAATGGGAAGCAGTATTTGCTGATAATAATGGATGTGTCCACTGGATTTCCAGACACCAGTCAATTGTGCAGTGTCACAGCTAAAAGGATTGTAGAAGAGGTACTCAAATTTTTCACTAGATACCATCAAGGGTCAAATTTTATGTCAAAATTATTCAGGGAAGTGATGGATAGTTTAGGAATAAAACAATTCAAACTGCATATCATTCAGAATCACACAGAGCATCAGGACAGTGACATAAAAGTATAAAGACACATGTTGAGGGTTTGTGGTCAAGACTATCTAGATGATTGGGATAAAGGAATTCCATTTGTACTTTTTGCAATAGGGATGAACCAAATTAATCTACCAAATTCAGTTCATTTGAATTAGTTTTTGGGCATGAGGTGAGAGGACAACTGAAATTTATTAAGGAGAAATTGGTGAGTCAGAGTTCAGAGACCACATACTTGGACTACATGTCAAATTTTAGGGAAAGATTAAATGGAGTGGGTGAGTTAGCAGCAGTTGGCAGTAGACAGCATTTAAATGTAGCACAGTATATGATGAAACAGGAAGTGGACAAGAAATCAAAATGTGCACTTTTTCTAGTTGAGATAAAGTGTTAGTGTTACTTCCAGTGATAGGTGAGAGGTGGCACAGTGGTTAGAGCTGCTGCCTCACAACACTAGGGACCTGGGTTTGATTTGCACATTCTCCCCATGTTTGTCTGGGTTACTGCTAGGTGCTCTGGTTTCCTCCCACAGTCCAAAGATGTGCGAGGTAGGTGGATTGGCTATGCTAAATTGCCCATAGTGTTCAGGAATGTGTAAGTTAGGTGTGTTAGCCATGGAAAATACAGGGTTACAAAGAAAGGGTAGGGGAATGGGTCTCGGTGGGATGCTCTTTGGAGGGTCGGTGTGGACTTGTTGGGCTGAATGGCCTGTTTTTACATTGTAGGGATTCTATGATTCTATGAAGGTTTAGTGGGCCTTATCAAATTGAAAGGCGATTGAATGAGGTGAATTATTTGATAAGACCTCCAGAGAGAAAGAAATTTCACACTGTGTCATGTGACAATGCTCAAAAGGTATTTTGGTAGGGAAGGAAAGTAAAAGGAGAATGTGTTACTGGTTACAACACAGAGTGGAGAATCACATTCAAAGGATTCTAAATTGGATGTTCTTCAAATTAAATTTGACAATGATGAAGTTCTCAAAAATTGGGATAGATTATTGAGTTACCTTCCAGAGAAAAGCGAAATTACCTGAAAGAGTTATTACTATTGCATGGGGAGATATTTAGGAATAAGCTGAGAAATACTACTTTAATTAAGCATGATGTAGATATAGGAAATGCTGTTCCAATTGAGGAACATTCTTATAGACTTAACCCTCTGAAGTTGGCACACGTTCAAAAAGAGATTGAGCGCATGCTCAAAGACAATGTAATTGAAGTGAGTTGCAGCGACCTGAGCTCACCCATAGTAATCGTGCCAAAACCAGATGGTAACCAATGATTATGTGTGGGCTATCGCAAAGCCAATGCAGTTTCAAAGTCTGATTCATACCCTATTCCACATTTGAAAAGCTGTATTAAGAAGGTGGGACCAGCAACTAAGTTGGACTTCCTCAGAGGATACTGGCAAATATCCTTAGCGGAAAGAGCAAAGACAATTTCTGACTTTCGTAGCATTGAATGGACTGTGCCAATTTAGAGTCATGCCATTAGGTATGAAAAATACACCAGCCATATCTCAAAGACTAACCAAGAAAGTCATTTCTGGATTACCCAATTGTGTACTATACATCGACTCCTGGTGATTTTTTGGTCACATATGGAAGGAACATTTGCAGCATTTATTTGAGTTATTGGATAGACTTTGTGAGGCAGGCTTGGTGATAAACATGGCTAAGAGTGATTTTGCAAAAGCCCAAGTCATGTTCCTGGGCCATGTTATGGACAAATGGCCCTACAGAATGTGAAAATAAAGGTTAGTGCGGAGTTTCCCATACCATCATCAAAGTGGTATTTCTGGGATTGGGTGAGTATTATTAGAAGTTTGTAGCAAATTTTAGCAGTGTGGTTGCTCCACTGACTGATTTATTAAAGATGGAGAAAATTTCAGTGGACAGCAGACTGTCAGAAGGCATTTGACAGCCTAAAAGCTGTGTTAACCACTGCCGCAATGTTAGCCACATCTAATTATGCAAAGCCATTCAAGGTGGCCGTTGACATGAGCGATGTGGGTGTTGGTGCTGTACCCTTAGAAGAAGTCGATGAGAAAATGGGAAGACCCATCGGGTATTTCCAGAAAATAGAATACTCATCAATAGAAATTTTCCGGGATTCAGAAGGGGAGCTTGAGCTTGGTGTTGGCGTTACAACATATCAACATTTATATTGCCTGTAATGTGCCTGAGACAATTGCATATATTGATCATAACCCATTAAGGCTTTTGGAGAAATCTAAGGACAAAAATTCCACACTGTTTAGATGAAACTTATTGTTGCAGCCATTCAACTTGAAAATTATACACGTGGCAGGACAAAAGAACATAATTGTCGATGTGTTGTCATGACTTGGATGAAGAAAGTCGGAGGCATTCAGTGGCAGGAATAAACTGAAATAGAATGTAGCAGCGAATGTTTGCATGCTTAGAGTCAATGCATATGTATTTTGGTGTACTAATACAGTAAGGCTAAGGGTTTTAAAATGAAGCCACCTTGGTTTTTGATGGTTCATTTTTTTAAGGGGGGGGAGGTGTAATGATTCTGTTCCTTTAAAAGGGTTATTTAGTCCTAGGTTTTTTGAAGAGAGGTTATAAAGGCAGAGGTGACGAAGAAGCTGTTGGATATGGCCTAAGTCAACAACTTATAAGGCCTTTAGGTTTTTTTTTAAAACAGTTATAACAATGGAAGGGTAGTGGCCAATTGTTACAGATCAGGCTTTCTAGTTTTTTAGCTGAAGCTGTCAGAAGCTGTTTAGGCTCCAGAAGGGTTGAAAGCTTCAGTAAAGGATTCCTATCTGCTACTTTCTCTGAAATCTCTCTTGATGTTTTTTTTCCTCCTGGATTGGAGAACTACATATAAGAATCTGTGTTTGAATTTACCTTTTTGCCAATGTGTATGTTTGTGGGGATGGAACAGTTAATTAGTAATAGGTACTATTTCTATTATTCGGTTAAGATTTCCAATAGTTAAGTTATTCTTAATTCCTCTTTCTTTTGTTTGTATTTTAACTGTAGTGTTTAAATTATTTGTGTTTTGCTTAATGTCGAGTGGTTTGACCAGTTGCATCACATCCGGAGCATGCACTTCACATCTGTGTTTAAAATAAGAAGTAGTTAGGGTCTAAGCTACCTTCTTAAACAATTTTGGTCTGATCCATAAGAAATACCATTATAAATGATAAGAATGCAGGCTTTACTGTACAGAGATAATATTAAACCAATTGACCCCATCAATCGCTCTCTCTGTTGCTTTCTCTCCTGTGTCCTTCTCCAACTTCTTTTTGATCGCATCTGTGCTATTTACCATTACTTCCAGTGCATTATTTTGAAAAACAGCAGAGGAGTTATTTCCATTGTACTGGGCAATATTTATCCTAAATAGAACACCACAAGTCTGCATGGGTTTCCTGGTTTCCTCCCACAGTCCAAAGATATGCAGGTTAGATGGATTGGACATACTAAATTGCCCGTAGTGTCTAGGTGTCATTTGACATGGTGTCATTTGATATTACCTCCCTATTCACATTGATTGACGTACCACTGGCAAGAGAAACAATAGCCTACTAAAAGAACAAGACCTGAGTGACACCATCTCCATCGACAACATGCTGAAACTACTGGACCCATGCCTCATGACTCACTTTACCTTTAATGGCCAAATCTACGAACGGATCAACGGGACACCCATGAGGTCACCTATCTCCGGACTAATAGGAGAAGCAGTGATGCAGAGACTCGAAAGCATGGCCCTTCTTCAAATCCAACCCAAACTATGGATGCAATATGTGGACGACACTTTCGTAATCATCAAACGGACCAAACTAGAGGAGACTCGCTGGATGTAGTCTTTAGGTAAGCGAGGAAGTAGTTATTATTGTCTAAGGTGTTGGCACAATATGATCCCAAGCAAGATCTGGTGCTGACATGCGATGCTTCCCGGTATGGTATCAAGATAGTGTTGGTTAACAAATGGCTCAACGGAGAGGAGCACTTAATAGCATATGCTTCCTGGACTTTGGCTGATGGAGAATGCAAATATGCCCAGATAAAGAAGGTAGGTTTGGCGGTCATCTTTGGCGTGAGAAAGTTCCACCAATACCTTTACGGACATAAATTTGTAATAGTAACAGACCACAAACTCCACTACTAGGGCTACTCAAAGAAGACCACTCCTCATGCACCTATAGGGATAGCTCCGGCAGAGTTGCTAATGGGGGCAAGACTCCTAACCAGGTTAAATCTGATCTTCCCAGACCTGGCTGGAGGGTGAAACAGCATCCAGAATGCTAATGCTGGACACAACACTCCACTAACTGAGAGAGATAGTTTGCTTCAGAGAACAAAGTTTGGTGCCAAAACCATGGAAATGGCCCTGCATGGGTAAGAGGCACGGCCGATGATGCGAGGTCAGGTCCCATGTCGTGCAAAGTTTGGGTAGGTGAAACAGTCCTGAATAGGCACATGGACCATATGAAAGCTGCCAACATGCGAACAGGGCAGGACCAAAATATACTCGGCCCATCAGAACAGCCAGAAAGTCTGTCGGAACTCATGGGTTCTCCCCCTCCCTCAAGCATCAAAGAAACCTCAGGGTCTGATATGGACATGACAGATGTCACAGCCTCCATGCCTTTACTGCCTGAAGAAAAGGCTGAATTTCTTCCAAGACGCTCCAGGCACAAGATCCAGACTACAGTCAGGTACGTGCTGCCTGTATCCGCGGCTGAGTCGGAGGAACTGGACCCAGTGTGAAAACACCGCAGGAGAGGCTACAAGAAAAAGAAGAGGCTTATGTTCCAGACTTGGAGGGGGAGGGATGTAGTGATTGTAACAAGATCAGCCAGGTAGACTTCATAGAATATGGGTTCCCTGATTGGGGCTGTTAACCTGATCAAATTAGAGAGCCCTGGCTAACAATTATAAACAAGAGTATCAGAGGCTGTACTCACTCTGAGAGAAGTCGGAACAGTGTCAAGTACTATGCATGTGTAAATAAACAGTGACTTGGTGACGGGATACCAGCCTCTGTGAAGTTATTTTAACTAACCCAGTCCTAATGATATGATGCAACAAGGTGCAGGGCTGGATGAACACAGCAGGCCAAACAGCATCATAGGAGCAGAAAGGCTGACGTTGCGGGCCTAGACCCTTCATCAGAAAAGGGGGAGGGGAAGGAGGTTCTGAAATAAATAGGGAGAGAGTGGGAGGCGGATAGAAGATGGATAGAGGAGAGGATAGGTGGAGAGGAAACAAACAGGTCGAAGAGGCGGGGATGGAGCCAGTAAAGGTGAGTGTAGGTGGGGAGTTAGGGAGGGGATAGGTCAGTCCAGGGAGGACGGACAGGTCAAGGTCCTACTATCTCTAATGATATGATGATCACTCTTACCGAAGTATTATCACCCACAGTCTGCTGGTTCATTGGGCTTCCTCATTCACCAGCACCAGATCCAGAATTGCTTCCTTACGTGTTGAATTGAGAACATACTGGTCTCTTGAACACACATCAGAGGTAGCCTTTCTGCCTTTCTCTGGGCGCCAACCCTGGCCCAGTTGGTAACACACACTATCCTCATTCTTTAGAGCTTGCACATCTTTGTAATTTGATTTGATTTATTGTGGTCACATGTACCCAGGTACAGTGAAAAGCTTTGTTTTGCGAGCAGTACAGGCAGATCATAGCAAACAAGGACATACAGATCACAGGGTGCTTAGACAGATCGAGGCATACAGGTTACACTGCACAGGATGTGCACAATGCAAGATCAACATTATCAAGATCAACATTATTTGAAGTTAGAGAGTCCATTCATCAGTCTAATAATGGCAGGGAAGAAGCTGTTCTTGAAACTTTCGGTGCATGCATTCAAGCTTCTGTATCTACTCCCTGATGGAAGAGGTTGTAGGAGAGCATTACAAGGGTGAGAGGGGTCTTTGATAATGTTGGCAGCCTTTCCGTGGGTGGTTGGCTTCCATGATGGTCTGGAGTATGCACACAACCTTCTGTAGTTTCTTTTGGTCCTGGGTAGAGCAGTTGCCGTACCGGGCCATTATGCACCCAGATAGTATGCTTTAATTGGTGCATCTGTAAAAGTTGGTGAGTGTCCTTATGGACATGCCGTATTTCCTAAGCTGCCTGAGGGAGAATAGGCGTTGTGCCTTCTTGACCATTGCTTCTATGTGGGAAGCCCAGGACAGGTTGTTGATTATTGTCATTCCTAGGAACTTGACACTTCCTATTCTCTCCACCTCAGCTACATTGATCAAGATGGAGGTGTGTCATCCTTCTCTCTTCCTGTAGTCAATAATCAGTTCTTTTATTTTGCTGACATTAAGATAGATGTTGTTATCATTGCACCATGACACCAAGCCCTTTCTGTATTCTGACTCATTGTTGTTTGATATTGTCCTACTGTGATGGTGTCATCAGCAAACTGGTAGATGGTGTTCGCTTGGAATATGGCCACACAGCTGTGGGTGTACAGGGAGTACAGTAGGGGGCTGAGAATTCATCCTTTTGGAGGCTTCAGTGTTAAGGATTATTGTTGAGGAGGTGAGGTTGTTTATCTTCGCTGATTGCAGTCTGTGGGTCAGGAAGATGAGGATCGAGTTGCCTAGGCTGGAGTTTTGAGAATAGTATGGAGGGGATAATGCTGTTGTAGGCAGAGCTGCAGTCAATGAACAGAAGTCTGACACAGGTGTCCTTGTTATCCAGATGTTCCGGGGATGAGTGTAGGGCTAGGGAAATGGCATCGGCTATAGACCTGTTACGCCAGTAGGCAAATTGCAGGGGATTGAGGCAGGCTGGAAGACTATAGTAAAAACCAAAAGAACTGCAGATGCTGTAAATCAGGAACAAAAACAAAGTTGCTGGAAAAGCTCAGCAGGTCTGGCAGCATCTGTGAAGGAGAAAACAGAGTTAACGTTTTGGGTCCAGTGACCCTTCCTCAGAACTGGAAGACTATAGTTGATGTGGGCCATAACCAGTCTCTCAAAGCACTTCATAATTATTGAGGTCGGAGCCACTGGGCGGTAGTTATTAAGGCACGCTGCATGTACTTTCTTAGGTACTTGGATGATGGTGGTCTTCTTGAAGCAGGTGGGGACTTCGGCTTGTAGGAGGAAGATGTGAGTGAATAGCTCCACCAGTTTGTCCACACAGGATCAAAGTACATGGCCGGAGACTCCATCCGGGCCCGACCCTTTCCTTGGGTTGACTCCTAGGAAGACCGATCTGACATCTGCAGCAGTGTCCGGGGCTGTCGGGACAGGTGACACCGTGCCGCGGGCATTCTGCTCAAACTGGGCATAGAAAGCATCAGGGAGAGATGTTTTTATCCGCTGTCTTGCTCTGCTTTATCTTATATCCCGTTATGTTTTGTAGGCCTTGCCAGGGGCAGCAGGTGCCCGTACGGTTGGTTTGGGCCTCTAACTTGGTCTGGCACTGCCTCTTGGCATCTCTGATGGCTTTGTAGTGATCATATATTTGTAGCTGCAATTTCTTTGCAACTTTGCTTTTCTGTCTCTCTCTCTTACTTTTTGGAGTCCTGTAGATGAATCCCAGCCGTTGTCTGTACCAACTCCCACCTCCCTCCAACAGACAACCTGTCTTTTGAACAATACAATGAGTTGCCAAAGCAATACTGGCACTTCACCCCCTTTGTTTTAACCTTTTCTATCTTTCCTCAGCAGCATTTGTTTATTCTTGAATACGAAGTGTCTAGTGGTCACCTTTTTAAAGCCATATTTCTGTTCATGATTTTAAATATCATCATCAAACATCTTCTTCACCATTTGTTTCATTCCATGTTCCCATTTCATCAGCCTTTCTGCTGAAGCATATTGCCATCCTTATTGTCTACTTCAAATTTCATGCCATTTGAAAATTCCAAAACAATACTTTGTACTCCTCATTCCAAATCATTATATTTCTCAAAAATCACAGTGACCCTAATATTGAACCTTCAGCAAGTCCACTGCAAACCCCCATCCAGAATAACCTGAAAAAGTCACTCGCCTCTATTTTTTACATTCACCCTGATTTAATTCCTGTATCATTAAGCGGTTACAAGGAAATATAGAAATAGAGAAGATAGGAGCGGGAGGAGGCCATTCAGTCCTTCCAAGCCTGCTCCACCATTCATCACAATCATGGCTGGTCATCCAACTCATTCTGCTTTCTCCCCATAACCTTTGATCCCATCTGCCTCAAGTGCTATATCTAGCTACCTCTTGAATACATTCAATGTTTTGGCATCAACTACTTCCTGCGATAATGAATTCCACAGGCTCACCACTCTTTGAGTGAAGCAATGTCTCCTCATCTCTGTCCTAAATAGTCTACCCCACATCCTCAGACTGTGACCCTGGTTCTGGATACACCCACCATTGGGAATATCCTCCCTGCATTTACCCTGTCCAGTCCTCTTAGAATTTTATAAGTCTTTATGCGATCGCCTCTTATTTGCCTGAACTCCAGCGAAAACAATCCTAACCTAGTCACTGGCTCCTCATACATCAGACCCGCCATCCCTGGAATCAGCCTAGTAAACCTTTGCTGCACTCCCTCGAGAGCAAGAGTATTCTTCTTCAGAAAAGGAGATCAAAACTGCACACAATATTCCAGGTGTGGCCTCACCAAGGTCCTGTATAACTACAACAACACATCCCTGCTCCTGTACTCAAAACCTCTCGCAGTGAAGGCCAACATACCATTTGCCTTCTTTACCACCTTCAGCAACTGGTGCACAAGGACACCCAGGTCCCGCTGCATACACATCTCTCCCAATTTACAGCCATTCAGGTAGTAATCTGCCTTCTTGTTTTTGCTTCTGAAGTGAATAACCTCACATTTATCCAAATTATACTGCATCTGCCATTGATTTGCCCTCTCACCCAACCTGTCGATCATATTGAAGGATCTCTGCACCTCGTCACAGTTCACCCTCCCACCCAACTTGGTATCATCTACAAACTTGCAGATGTTACATTTTGTTCCCTCATCCAAATAATTAATGTATATTAGCTGGCGTCTGAGCACCAATCCCTGTGGCACCCCACTCATTACTGCCTGCCAATTTGAAAACAACCCATTAATTCCAAGTCTTTGTTTCCTCTCTGCCAACCAGTTTTCTATCCATCTCAATACACTTCCCCTATCACATGCGCTTTAATCTTGCACAATATTCTTTTACGCAAGACTTTGTCAAATGCTTTCTAAAAGTCCAAATAAACCACATTGACTGGCTCCCCTTGTCAACTCTACTAGTTACATCTTCACAGAATTCAAACAGATTTGTCAAGCATGATTTCCTCTTCATAAATCTATGCTGACTCTGTCTGATCCCACCACTGCTTTCTGAATGCTCCACTATAAAGTCCTTGAAAATGGATTTGAGAATTTTCCTCCCTATTGATGTTAGGCTTACGGTCTATAATTCCCTGTTTTCTCTCTACCTCCCATTTTGAATATCGGAGTGACATTAGCCACCCTCCAATCTGCAGGGACTGTTCCAGAGTCTACAGAATCCTGAAAGTTCACAACCAATGCATCCACTATTCCTCGAGCTACTTCCTTAAGTACTCTAGGATGTAGTTTATCAGGCCCTGGAGATTTATTTACCTTCAATCCCATCAATTTTCCCAGCACCATTTCTCTTCTAATATTGATCCCCCTCAATTCTTCTGTCTCACCACATCTTGCATTCTTCAACATTTCTGGTATCTGATTCGTGTTCTATTTTGAGAAGGCAGAACCAATGTATGTGTTCAGCCATTTCTTTGTCCCTTATTATATATTCCCCCATTTCTCTCTGTATGGGACCTACGTTTGTCTTTACCGATCTCTTTCTCTTCATGTACCTATCGAAACTCTTAGTGTCAGTCTTTATGTTCCTTGCAACCTTACTTTCATACTGTATTTTCCCCTCCTTAATCAATCCTGTTGTCCTTTGCTGAACTCTAAACTGCTCCAATCCTGAGACATATTATTTTACTTGGCCAATCTGTATGCTTCTTTCTTGGAATGGATACTATCTCTAATTTCCTTCATAAGCCATGGATTGGCCCTCTTACCTGATTTGCTTTTGTGCCAGACAATAATAAACAGTTGTTGCTGTTCCCCCATGCATTCCTTGAATGTTTGCCATTGTCTATCCACCGTCATCCCTTTAAGTAACTCTTCCCAATCTATCAAGGTCAATTCACGCCTCAGATCATCATAGTTTACTTTATTAAGATACAGCACCCTAGTCTCTGAATCAAATCAAATACGTCAGTCTTCATCTTTATAAAAAATTCTATCATGTTATAGTCGCTCAGCTAGATAAGCAATGATTCCCTTCTCATTACACAGTTCCCAGTCTAAGATGGTTCCTCCACATATTGGTCAAGAAAAACATCCCGTACACACTCCAGGAATTCCTCTTCTACGGCATTGTAGCTAATTTGATTTGCCCAATCTATGTGCAGATTGAAATTACCCATGATCACCAATATTTCTTTATCAGGTGTATTTCTAATTTTCTGTTTAATGCCATTCCCAACATCACCACTGCAGTTTGGGGGTCTATATATGACACCCACTAATGTTTTTTGCCCCTTCCTATTTCTCAGTTCCACCAATGCAGACTCCCCATTGCCAGAACTAATATCCTTTCTCATTGTTGTGTTAATTTCCTCTTTAAGCAGCCTCTCAATCCCCGTCAAATTTTCACAGGTCCCACCTCCCCCTGAACTGGTCCCAATGCCACAGGAGTCTGAAACCCTACCCTCGACACCATTTTTTCAGTGAAGTATTCATCTGATATATCCTGTCATTTCTTCTCTGACTAGCACGTGGCACTGGTAATAATCCTGAGATCACTACCTGTGAGGCCCAATTTTGTAACTTTCTTCCTAGCTCCCTGTATTCTGCTTTTAGGACTTCATCTCTTTTTTTTAATTACATCGTTTGTACCAATGTGTACCACAACCACTGGCTGTTCACTCTCTCCCTCCAGAATGTCTTCTACTTGCTCTGAGACATACTTGACTCTAGCACCAGGGAGACAACGTACTATCCTGGAGTCTTGCTTGCAGCCACAGAAATGCCTGTCTATTCCCCTTACAATTGAGTCCCCTATAACTATTGCCCTGGCACACTTTTTTCCCTCTGCAGTAGAACCAACCGTGGTGCAACAAGTTTGGCTGCTGTTGCTTTCCCCTGAGAGGTCATTCCCCTTAACAGCATTCAAAACAGTATATCTGTTTTGTAGGGGAATGGCTACGGCAGATTCCTGCACTACCTGCCTATCTCTCTTGTTCTGTCTGATGGTCACCCATTCCCTTCCTGCCTGCAGAGTCTGAGCCTGAGGTGTGACCATCTCTTCTATACGTGCTATCCACGATACTCTCTGCATCGTGGATGCCCCACAGTGTCCCCACCCACCACTCCAGCTCTGAAAATCGAGCTTCCAGAAGCTGTAGCTGGAGACACTTCCTGACAAGTGCTGACCCAGGGAGACTGGAACTGTCCCCGGCCTGCCACGTGGAGCAAAAGGAGCAAACCAAGACTTTGGCATGGTTTACGCCTTTTAATTAAA
Organism: Rhincodon typus; assembly: GCF_021869965.1. Lineage (NCBI taxonomy): Eukaryota > Metazoa > Chordata > Chondrichthyes > Orectolobiformes > Rhincodontidae > Rhincodon > Rhincodon typus. The sequence goes on from NC_063362.1 coordinate 37,753,909, forward strand.
ACTTGGAGAGTACTTTATATTAGATTAAATGAAATTCTATTTTCTGTGGCACTTCTTTCCTGGTCGGTGCACTACCCTTACAGCTTAGAAGCGAAAAAAAGTACTATAACGATAGAAGTTGTAAGGACGTACCTGCGATAACTGCTATTCACCGATTAGCTCTCTCCCTTGTAGTCACCTACAGCAAGGTAAAACCACTCATTTTCCCTTGCTTGTAGTCTTCAAGTGACTTTTTTTGGTTAGAGGAGGAGAGAGGGAAGGTTTAACTGTTCCTTGACATCACTTCCTATACAAACCACTGTTTCGTAGTGGTAACTGCACCAATGCAAACCTTCACCCTGACTATCAGTCAGCATCGTTGCAGCCCTCTGTTGGACATGCCTCATGCCCCACTTTTCTACTTCAGTCTTTCAAACTTTGATTTTCTAGAACATTGGACATTAGTTGTTCTCCGTTCTCTGTGGTGGGAATATGTGGTCTGTATCCTAACTATCTCCTCTTTAAAAGTCAGCAGTTTCTTCATTGTGCTTATGCTGTCAGTCTTTGATGTCAATTCCCCTTCAATTCACTAAAATTGACCTTCCTGCAGTATAGTCACAAAGTCATTCTGCACAGAAACAGGCCCTTCAGCCTACCATGTCTATGCCAACCAACAAACACCAAACTATTCTAATCCCATTTATCTGCACTTGGTCCATAACCTACTTTGCCCTGGCAACTTAATTACTCATTCAGATGGTTTTTATAAGCTTCTTAAAAGTACTTTTATTTTGGATTGTTCTTTAGCCTTCTCCATAACTAATCTAAGTCTTACAATACCATGATAACTGTTTCCAAGATGCTCCCACCTGTGACATTTCCAACACTAGATCAAAAATGCCCCTTCCTTGTTGCGCAGGAAACACAATATCCAATAACACAATGTTATCCTTTAGGAATCAGTTAGCTCAGTTGGCTGGAAGGCTGGTTTGCAATGGAAAGTGACACCAACAATGAGGGTTCAATTCTTGTAATGCTGACGTCATCATGAAGGTCCCGACTTTCAACCTCACCCTTGCCTGCACTTGGTGATTTCAGGTTAAACCACTATTGATGAAAGAGCAGCTTATGGTCCTCTGAGACTATGATGACTACTCAGAGCCCTGAGACATGGCTGAGTTCAGCTACACTATGGAGTCCCCCATTCATAATTCACAATATCTCAGGAAATTCCACCAGATTGTTGAGTTTGATTTATTATTGTCACAAGGAAAAAAATATAGTGAAAAGTATTGTTTTGTGTGCTATCCTGGCAAATCATACCTTACATAAGTCTATTAAGGTAATAGAACAGAATGCAGAATTAAGGTTGTTGCAAAGATTTGTAGCTCGGGTTGTGGGTGCGATTGTTGACTTGCTCACCAAGCTGGCCGGTTATAGTTCAGACGTTTCGTCACCATGCTAGGTAACATCATCAGTGCGGCCTCCGATGAAGTGGTGTTGTTCTACTCCACTTAGTATTGATATGAATACTAATATACTATATATAAATGAATAGTATTCATATCAATACTAAGCAGAGTAGAACAACATTGCTTCATCAGAGGCCGCACTGATGATGTTACCTAGCATGGTGACAAAACGTCTGAAGTGCAGAATATAGAGTATGGAGAATATGGAGAAGGTGCAGAAAGGGTCAACTTTAATATATAAGAGGTCCATTCAAAAGCCTCGTAAGCTATTCTGAATCTGTTGGAATAACAAGGTGTAGAGCTGGATAAACACAGCAGGCCAAGCAGCATCAGAGGAGCAGGAAGGCTGACGTTTCAGGCCTAGACCCTTTGTTGGTACATGTTTTCAAACTTTTATATCTGCTGCCAGATGGAAGAGGGTGGAAGAGAGTATTACAGAGGTGGGAGGGGTCTTTGGTTTTATTGGCTGCTTTCCTGAGGCGGGAGTTATGGATGGAATCAATGGATGGAAGACTGGTTTGTGTGATGGACTGGGCTGTGTTCACAACTCTCTAATTTCTTGTAGTCTTGGGTAGAGCATTTGCCATACCAAGATGTGAAGCATGTGGATAGGATGCCTTCTATGGTGCATCTATAAAAATTAGTAATAGTCATTGTGGACATGCCAAATTTCCTTAGCCTTCATAAGAAGTAGAGGTGCTAGTGTGCTTTCTTGAATGTAGCATCAATCTAGATGGACCAGGACAGATTGTTGGTGATATTCAGTCTTAAGAATTTGATGCTTTTGACCATCTCCACCTCAGCACCATTGATACCGACAGGGACGTGTCCTCCACTCCACTTCCTGAGGTCAACGACCAGCTCCTTCACTGACATTGAGGGAGATATTGTCTTTACACCATGCCACTTATAGATATGCACATGTCTGCTATTGCATGTTCAATACTGAGACCCAACCTGTGACTCTTGGCAAGCTTGCTCACTGCCCTGCGGAATATCACTGTGACTGTCCTTCCCTCTCTCAGAGTAATTAGCTAGAGGTGTTTCTCCATCAGACACTTCCTCTTGTGCACTACCACTGAGCTCCTCGCAGGGTGTCACTGACACAAACACAACATATCCATCCAGGGAGGCTGACAAACTTGCTCTAGTGGAACTGAGCTAGGCTATTATGATGCTGTCTCCTCAAACATGTTTCCCTTCCCCAGTGGCCAAAATATTTCACAGCTTGTGGGATTAAGCCTATACACTGGTACCAAGTGTGAGAAGTAAAGGGTGCTCAGGAGAGGTATGGAGATCCTCAACTTACGTCAATGCTCAGTGCGCATCCCCACCCCAGCCAATTCCCCTATCACCATTCTTCTCCCCCATTCCCTGTCCCCTCAACCCTAGACTATTCCCCCAAACATAGTCACCGAAACCTCCTGTCACCATATCATTCTCTTTTGAGGCAGATGCACCCAGAACCAGTTGACAGACCAGAAGCAGAGAGTGGGCATAAATCGGTCTTTTTCCAGGTGTCAGATGGTGACTAGAGGTGGTTCACAGGGATTTACTTTATTCTATTAAGTTAAGGATTAAATGTTCAATCATATTGTAAAAGTAGATGGGAACCACAGATGTACAAAAGAGCTGTTATCAGCGAGATTGAGCTGGCCTTGTGAAATAGAAAAGACAATGCCCATGAAATACTGCAAGAAAATAAATTTAATGTGAGACAGGGGGTATTGATTTGTGCAAACTGTAAAATGCATGCTGTAGCCTGTATAAAACTTCAAGGTGTTCTGTAATCAACTGAATTGAGCTATAAGCTTCGTGGTACTCCTCTCCACACATAGGAAATAAACAATTGTCCTTTTTTCCTGAGGTCCCCTTATCATTTTGCAAGTTAACAAATGCTTCAGCCCCAAATAATCAAGATATATGTAAATAACTTGGATGAGGGAACCAAATGCAAAATTTCCAAGTTTGTTGTCAACACAAAACTTGGAGATAATGAGATGTGAGGAAGATGCAAGGCGGCTTCAGGGTGATCTGGACAAGCCAAGTCTGTGGCCAAACCGATGGCAAATGTTATGTAACATAGATAAACTTGAAAGCATACACTGTAGTGAGAAAAATAGAAGGGCAGAGTATTATTTAAAGGGTGATTAGATTGGGAAATGTGAATGTACAAGGGGATCTGGTCCTTGTATACCAGTCAATGAACGTCCACAGGCAGATGCAGTAATCAATTAGGAAGGCTAATGGCATACTGGCCTTAATTGCAAGAGGATTTGAGTTCCAAATGAGGGAAGCCTTCCTGCAGTTATACAGGGCCTTGATAAAACTGCACCTGGAGTATTCAGTGCAGGTTTGATCTCCTTACCTATAAATATTTTCTAATTAATCTTTTCAGAGATGTTATTACACACGAGGAAATAACCATGGAAAGTTTAGGGCCTATTAGGTACCATGGGGGCAATCTGTGAATGAAGCTGGAGGACATTGGTAGAATGTTAAAAAGACACATCTGTCTTTGCTTGGCAGAAGAAACATGCAAGTACAGAATTCCAGAAGAAAGAGCGTAAAGTTATTATACAGGCTACAGCATGCGTTTTACAGTTCGCACAAATCAGTACCCCCTGTCTCACATTAAATTTCTTTTCCTGCATTGTTTCATGGGCATTGTCTTTTCTACTTCACAAGGCCAGCTCAATCTCGCCGATAACAGCTCTTTTGTACATTTGTGGTTCCCATCTACTTTTACAATATGATTGAACATTTAATCCTTAACTTAATAGAATAAATTGAATCCCTGTGAACCACCTGTAGTCACCATCTGACACTTGGAAAAAGACCGATTTATTCCCACTCTCTGCTTCTGGTCTATCAACTGGTTCTGGGTGCATCTGCCTCAAAAGAGAATGATATGGTGACAGGAGGTTTCGGTGACTGTGTTTGGGGGAATAGTCTAGGGTTGAGAGGACAGGAAATGGGAGAGAAGTATGGAGATTGATATAAAAAACAAGGAACTATCGGAGATTTTGACAAATGTAAAAGTGGACAAACTCCCAGGTCCAGATTATTTACATTCCAGGCTACTCTAAGAGACAAGAGAAGAAATTACAGGGGTTCTGACCCTAATTTTTAAATCATCTCTGGCCACAGGGGAGGTGCCAGAGTGCTGGAAGACAGCTAATGTGTTTCTACTTCACAAGAAGTGTGGTAGAGATAGACTCACTGGTCTATAGTTCCCAAGTCTAACACTAGTAATGGCGAAACTATTGGTGAAAATAGAGAAGGAGAAAATTAATCTCCATTATTGAGGCAAGATTTGATCAGGATAATCAGCTTGGCTTTGTCAGGCTGACAAATCCAATTGAATTTTTTGAAGACGTGACCAAGTGTTTGGATCTGGCTAGGATAGTTGATATAATTTACATGGATTTCATTAAGCTTTTGGCAAGGTCCCATGTGGGAAACTGATGAAGAGGCTAAAAACACATGCTATCCAGGTTAACTTGAGAAGTTGGATCCAAAATTCGCTGAGTAACAGGAAGCAGAGGGTGGTGGTGGAAGCCCACTATGCAGTAATGTTCCACGGGGATCAATGCCGGATCTCTTTATTGTTTGTGATATTCATAAATGATGTAGATGAGAATGTGGAAGGGATGCTGACTAAGTTTGCAGCTGACATAAACTGGCCAGCTGGTTGATATTGAGGAAGCAGGGTTTAGCTTACAGGAGGATGTAAGTAGATTGCTCAAATCGGCAGATCAGTGGCAGGTGGAATTTAACCCTGACAAATGTGAAGTGATGCAGTTTGGAAGAAGGAACAAGACAAGGGAGTACTCAGTGAATGGTAAAACACTAGGATGCTTAGAGGAACTGAGGGATTTTGGGGTGTTTGTTCACAGATCCCTGAAGGCAGCAGGACAGTTTAATAGGGTAGTTAAGAAGGCAATCAGAACATTCACCTTTATCAGTTGTGGCATAGATTATAAGAGCAGGAGGTTATGTTGGAGCTGTACAGAACTTTGGTTAGGCCACAGCTGAAGAACAGTGTGCAGATCTGGTTACCACGCTATAGGAAAGAAGTGACTTCACTGGAGGAAATGCGAAGGAAAATCACCGGGATGGAGCAACAGCCTGGGATGGAGACTTGCATTGATGCAGTTACATTTAGGATTTTTCTTTGGAGCATGAAAAATTGAGGAATGACATGACAGGGATGTATAAGGTTATGATGGACAACAACGGATGAATAGAAAGCAGCTGTGTCTGTAGTCAAAGGGTTAAAACAAGGATTAATAATTTTACTTGAAAGTTTTAAAGGAAATTCGAGGAAACATTTTTTCACCCAGGGGGTGTGAGGGTCTGGAATGCACTGCCTAGGAGGATCGTTGGGGTTGGAAACCTCTCAACTTTTAAAAAGTATTTGGAAGAGCAGTTGAAATGTCACATCATTAGGCTAGTGCAGGAAAGTTTAGGTAATGGTGTATTTTTGACAGTACAGACTAAATAAGCCAAAGGATCTCTTCTAGACTGGATGATTATGTACCTCTGGAGCAGGAGGAACTTGAGTGCAGTGAAGGTCCGCTAATGGTGAGGATGATAAAATGCTGTTATGTTAGAAGAGATTTGGTTTGACTGGTCTATACTCAGCAGAGTTTAGAAGGATGAGCAAGGATTTGATTGAAGTGTTTAAAATTCCAACAGGGCAGAACAATCTAGATGCAGAAAGGTTGTTTCCCTCTGATTCTGGAGACTAGAACTACAAGTCACAGTCTCAGGTTACGGAGAAAGCTGTTTAAACTGAAATAAGGAAACATTTCTTCACTCAGATGGTGGTTGTAAGCTTGATAAAATTTTAGATATTAAAAGCATCAAGGGAAATGGAGAGAAACCAGTAATATGGCATTGAGATGACCATATTGAGTGGCAGAAAAGGCTCAAAGGGCAGAATGGTCTACTGCAGCTCTCCTGACTTGCTGTGATGTTGTAGTATTGCAATGTGTCTATGTGTGTTCTCTGGGGTTATCTGTTCTTTATTCTTAAATGGTCCATGTTCTAAGGTTCAATGGTAGAGAGGAGTTAGTGATTTTTTTTTAATTCATTCATGATGAGGGCATCGCTTGCTAGGCAGCATTCATTGTCCATCCCTAATTGCCCAGAGGGCAGATACAAGTCAACCACATTGCTGTGGGTCTGGAGTCATATGTAGGCCAGACCAGCTAAGGATGGCAGTTTCCTTCCCTGAAGGACATTAGTGAATCAGATGGGTTTTCCGACAATCGGCAATGGTTTCATGGTCATCATTAGACACTTCTAGATATTCATTGAATGCAAATTCCACCATCTGCCATGGTGGAATTCGAACCCGGGTCCCCGGAACATTATCTGGGTCTCTGGATTAACAGTCCAGTGATAATACCACTAAACCATCACCTCCCCATGGACCATTGGTCCTTTCTGGACCAGTGAAGAGTTCCTCTGTCTTTAGGCATGTTGCCTCACCTTTGCAATGTGAATGGAAGTGTGGCAAGTATTGATACAGTTTGCCAAGAACATCTAGGAGACCAAGGTACTCTGAGGGGCACACATGCTTTGGGATAAAGTGAGGGCAGGGGTTGCTCTCCTCTGTCAAGGGTGTTGGGATGGGCTGATGTGACAAATAATAGGTTAACAGCTGATTAAAGTGAACAACCCTTCAGTGGGACTGCTGTACTTATTCATGCTAAAATTCAGCTTTTTCATAGAATCCCTCAGTATGAAACAGGCCATTCAGCCCATTGGATCTGAAGACTATCCCATCCACACTCACCTCTGTCACCATAACCCTACATTTCCTATGGCTAATCCACTCAGCACATCCCTGAACACAATGGGCAATTTAACACAGCCAATCCACCTAACCTGCAAGAATTACAGAGGCATTTAAATGATAAATAGTTTTGATAGAATAGATAAGGATGTGCTGTCTCCACAAGTTATGCTTTGAACCAATACTAGAAAGCATCCACTCAGACACGGGGAGAATATGCAAACTCCACACAGTCACCCAAGACTGGAACCGAACCCAGGTCCCTGGTGGTATGAGGCAGCAGTGCTAACCACTGAGCTGTTGTGCTGCTGCTTACAGGGGAGGAAGAGGAGGATAGATTCTTGTAGGCAAGGGAATCAAAGGTTAACAGGGGTAGATGGAAATGTGGATTTCAAACACAAATAAATCAGCTATGATCTTGCTAAATGCAGTAATGTGCTGAAAGGACCAAATTATTTACTTCTGGTCATGTTTGACACATTCATACAAAACAGGGTAGTTAGGCAGATTCTCAGCGCTGGTTTGTCTTGGGCAGTGATCATGATGTCAAAGGAACATGTAATGACTTATGAGCTTACTGAGGGTCTCTCTACACTGGACCAACTTCCACAAGAACATCAAGTACCTCACAGTTTGCAGTCCATTCAGCACTGCAAGTGGTGATGCTTTACAGAAGCTGTGGATTTCGTGCAGATCAGAAATGGAGTCAGAGGTGGGTATTTTATTAGTCTTGGGACAGGCTTTTTCTAGTGTCCACTTATGCCTTAATACTGAGGCGGGAGGTATAATGCCTGGCTCCAGCCTGTTCCCACCTCTTCCCCGATGAAAATCACACCAGCCTGCACTGCCGTGACAGATCCCAACATTGGGAAATTCCCCTGCTCCTGTTTCCCACAGTCTCATGCTATCCAAGAACAAGGAGGTTACACTGACTCTTTCTAAATCACCGGTCAACATTCAGTCAGTGTGCTGCTTCCAGTTCAGGGCAGGACCATGGAGACAGGGCAGATGAAATATACAGAACGGTACAAAGACTAAAATGTTTGTCATGTAGAGAGACTGGAAAAGCTAAAGTTTTGCCTATAACAGAGCAAGAATTACAGAGGCATTTAAATGATAAATAGTTTTGATAGAATAGATAAGGATGTGCTGTTTCCACAAGTTATGCTTTGAACCAATACCAATTCCAACCTGCTTTATGCTGTTAAAGCTATGTCTGTGGAGTGGGCTACCTCCATAAATTTAAGCCACAATCAATGCCCCCATATGGATTCTGCCTGCCTTAGGTTCTCTGGCTGTTGGATGTCCGTACTGCCATCATGAGGCTTTTCCACCCAGTTGGACTGCCCCTGCTCCGAGTCTGCTGTTTCTCTGTCCTACTCTTATCTAATAGTAACTGTATTTCACTCAGTGTATCCTATTGGCATTCTAATGTACAGAATACTGATTACTGATCTCTTGCACAGGGCTTCCATTCTTCAAATCCTGATCACATGATGTCAGACTAGCAACATCATTTGTATCATCAACAGAAATTGTTGGAGAAACTCAGCAGGTCTGGCAGCATCTGTGGGGAGAAAGCAGAGTTAACATTCCCGGTCCACTGACTCTTCATCAGACCAGTTTCTGTTTTCGTTTCAGATCTCCAGCATCTGCACTTCCTTGTTTTATTAAAACATACATCATCTTCACATGTGTATTCATTTCCTGCGATACTATAGGCAGGAGGGTTGATTACCAGAGGATTCAGAAATAAACAAATGCAATTAAACTGGGGCTAAGATCAGGAGCCAGTCTTTCACTTGGCGACTTGTTGCATTGTGGAATGAACTACCTGAAACAGTGCTGAAAAGGTTGAAGGAGATTCGATTTGTAAAGGAGAAATATACAGGATAGTCAGCAAAGCGCAGGGAAGGTGAATCAAGCTGGGTAGCCATTAAAAAGCTAGTACAGGCATGAGGGGTCAAATGGCCTCCATACGTCTTGAATGATTATGTGGCCTACAGTCAACCTGACTGAGCTAGATGATGGCTGATGTGTGATTCCTGCTGGCTATGATGTGCAGCTCACCAGCGACACACTCTGTTTATAGTTTAAACAGGAGCTCACAACAACAGCAAATAAGTGGGTATGAGTGACATTCTTTGTGTAAGATCACAGCTGTCAACAGCAAGCCTGAGAGATGGACCCTCTGACACCAGACTTGATTGAGTCATTGAGGTTAATACTTAGGCTTCCTTCAGTGGGACAGAATATGATGTCTGGTAATTACAGTGAAGCCAATGATAATGAAGTCTAAATCCATTTAATATTTCTGTCAGTAGAAGTCACTGAACTATTCTCATGTTCATTTCCTTTTTATCAATGTCAGTTGTCCAGCAAATAAAGAGATGGGAAATCATAAAGGAGAATAAAAGCAGTATCCGATATCTGATACTGGGCTGTGCGGCGACTCAGTGGTTAGCACTGCTGCCTCACAGCAATTGCACCCTTGGGCAACTGGGTGGAGTTTTACATTCTCCCGTGTCTGTGTGGGTTTCCTCTGGATGCTCCGGTTTTATTCCACAGTCCAAAGATGTGCAGGTTAGGTAGATTGATCATGCTAAATTGCTCATAGTGCCCAGGATGTGCAAGATAGGTAGATTAGCCATGGGAAATGCAGGGTTACAGGGATGGGATGAGTTTGGGTTGGATGATCTTCGGAGGGTCGGTGTGAATTTGATGGGCCGAATGGCCTGCTTCCACACTGTATGGAATTCTATGATCTGATGGTCTTTTCCTGCTCAGCGTCACAGGCTCATCAATGAAGTTTAATTTGTTTCAGGCAGGATTAGATAGAAAGGCAGTCAAAGACTTTGCTTTATGGAAGAGAGTTATGTGTTATAAAGTCCAGCTTAATCTGCCCTCCTAACTCTGCTGATCCCTTCTTAATGGCCATTCTGCTTTGATAGCTGACCTACCTTTGGGAGTTGAATATAATTAACTTACTCTGAAGTGGGCACTTGCAGAGAGTGGCAGTTTGTAATGAGCTTTAACTTCCACTTATGTTGTGAGTATTGCTGAAGTCTTGCAATTGGGAATATGGTGTCTGTGTCCTTGTAACTAATGGTTACTATGACAACCAGAGAACTGGAGCAAGGGACCTGATGCACAGAACAATTTAAAGATCACTCAGAATTTAGTCCTTTTTTAAATTGACAGCAGATCAGAAGAGTTTTGCTTAAAAGCATGGAATATGGACAGTGTGCAGAATACTGATTACGGAGTTAATGTTTGCTTTGCTTTGACTCCAGGACTGTTGATTGATTTTAGTGTTGCGAGCTATAGGAAGTGGAACTTATTTTGACTCTGTCACTGATTTTTGTGACAAACTCTTTTAACTCTCTGATGGAATATCTGCAATTCGACCACATTCTCTGGAGATGGAGTTTTGGCTTTGGATTCAGTCAGCAATTTAAATGCAAACTGGGCTCAAAATTGCATGAACTTTGAGAAGTGATTTTCTCTCAAATTTTCACTCAAACTATTTGCATAACAGCAAATAATCTACCAACACAATTGGGCAATTTCAAAGGCCTGCAAATAGGTGCAATTAGTGGATGCTCATCTAGAGATGATCTTGTATTGGATGTGTGGCCAGATTTGTGGATGGGCTGTTTTATAGGACAATGTTTGCAAACCAGTGCAGACGACCATAAGCTTTTTTTTTGTATATTCAATACAACTTGTGGTTAAAAATCCATGATCTCTCCCAATAGATTTGCAGGTTTGGGGTGAATTATACTAGTAAAAATTTGCAACCAATACAAACTCCACACTTCAGTGTTGTGAATCCATTGGTTGATGGGTTTCTTATCAACTGTCAATATTTTTTGGGACACACTTCCCGGTTTGTGGTTGTATCCCTGCCCAGTTAAGCAGTGACCTTGGTAACAAATTGAAGAAGTAACTTTGAGACTTTCTGCTAATGAGCACAATTGAACTCATCAGTTTATTTCATTTACCATGCTATTTTCAATCATAAACGTTAAGGAAATTCTTTTTTTTATGACTAATGAAATCTCAGAAATCAGCATATTGGTTCTAAAAGCTTTAGCGTCACATTAACAAAATAAGTTTAGAAGAAAGGGAGAGGGGTATTCTAGCCGGAATTTCATTGTTCATTGTGAACTAATTAAATATCTGATCCAGACTGCACTGTTGAATCCAAAACAGTCACAATCTGTGAGTACATGAAAACATTACAATCTGGTCATACTATTTATGTCACGGGTTTAACTTACCCCAGAACTGCACCTGCAATGCTCAGCACCTATTCTATTTCCTGTGGAAAGCGTAAGTTCATGTTGGAGTTGGGGATTCACCACCATCTCCTTAGGCCCATAGCGAGTAACACACGCTTTCTCTCGTACACAGACACATTGGCCTCAATGTTAACATCTCCATGGCTAATCTGAGAAAGTCAGAATAAAACTATAAAATCCAACACAAGCCCCTTACAGGTGGTGTGGTGGTCCAGTGGTTAGCACTGCTGCCTCACAGCGCCAGGGACCCGGGTTTGATTCTACCCTCGGGCGACTGTCTCTGTGGAGTTTGCACATTCTCCCCGTGCCTGTGGGTTTCCTCCGGGTGCTCCGGTTTCCTCCCACAGTCCAAAGATGTGCAGGTTAGGTGGGTTGGCCATTGCTAAATTACCCACAGTGTTCAGGGATGTGTAGATTAGGTGGGTTATGGGGGATGGGTCTGGGTGGGATGCTCTGACGGTCAGTGTGGACTTGTTAGGCTGAAGGGCCTGTTTCCACACTACGGTTTCTATGAAAATTCAATCCGTCTTTTATATGGTGCTCCATAGGTTAGGAAGAGTAGGTCACAAACATTGTGAAATCAAATTGCTATGATATGTAATGATCCCCATTTGGAATTAACAACTGACCCCACATTAACATTTTTCAGGGTGAATAAAGGTCAAAAATCGTGTCATAATGAAGGATCAGTATTCAGGATCCTTTCTCAATTCTCTTTGGGTTACCACTTGATGAAAATACTTTGTGTGAGAGATTTATTTGAAGGTGTTCATACAGTGAAGTTCTAACTGGGTTGTACCTTTCATTGGACTGAGAATGTGAAAGAGAGTAAGGATCACAGAAAGTATGTGACTTGAACAGATGTGGCAGACAATCCTGTATTGTAAATCTAATCTGGTTTTATTTCTCCATTGCAGACCATCTTTAACCCCTTTCCCTATTTCTACTCTCTACAGCTCATCATTAAGTGCGAGGGCTGATGGACTTCTTTGTAAGATCAAGACTATGCAATTGGCTACCTCTTCCATACTTTCCCTTTCAGCAACTCACAGGGCTAAGCCTCACCAAAGGGCCTATGTCCCTGAACTCATATTTTTTCGATAGAATCATATAGTGCAAAAAGGGCCCATCTGCACAGACAAAATAAAACACATTAGTCCCACTCTCCAGGACTTAACCCGTAGCATTGAATGTTATGACATTAAGTGCTCACCCAAGTACTTTTTAAAAGTTGTTAGGTTTTCTGCCTTACTCCATTGGCTGAATAGCTAGTTTGCAATGCAAAGTAATGTCAAAGAGTGGGTTTAATTCCTGCACCTGCTGAGGTTCCATGAAGGACTCTTTTTCTCAACCTCTCCCCTCGCCTGAGACATGTTGACCCTCAGGCTAAACCACCACGAGTTATCTCTCTTTAATCAGACAGCAGTGCTGTGGTCTGATAAGACAATGGCAACTTTATCAACTTAACCCTCCAGATTCACACCACCTCTGGATGAAAAACATTATCCTCAAATCCCCTCTAAACTTCCTGCCTTTCATGTTAAAATTCGCTCCCTTGTTTTGACCCTACAACTAAGGGGAACAGCTGCTTCCTATCCATCCTGTCCATGCCTCTGATAATCTTATGCACCTCTATCAGGACCTCTCCCAGCCTCTTCTGCTCGAAAGAAAATAGCCCAAATTTCTCCAGCCTCTCTTCATAGCTAAAGGGCTCCAACCCAGCCAACATTCTCATGAATCTCCTCTGCATCCCCTTCAGTGCAGTCATATTCTTACTATGGTGTGGTGGCCAGAACTGAACACTGTACTCCAGCTGTGACCTAACCAAAGTTCTGTACAGCTCCAATATGATCTTCCTACTCCCTCGGCTGATAAAGCCAAGTATCTCTTATTCCTTCTTAACTACTCAATTAATCTGTCGCTGCCTTCAGGATCTCTGGACAATCATCCCAAAATCCCTTTGTTCCACTAATCTTCCGAGTGTCCTGCCATTCATTGAGTATTCTTTTGTCTTGTTACTCTTTCCAAACTGCATCTCCTCACACGTATCTGTGTTAAATCCAATCTGCTACTGATCAGCCCATCTGATCAATCCGTTTATATCCTCTAGCCTAAAACCTTCTTTGTCACTGTTCACCACTTGGCCAATCTTTGTGTCATTCACAAACTTACTTATTATACCCCTCCACTCCCAACGTTTTCTAATATAACTGATAATAATAGATCCCATTGACCTCTAGTTATGCAAACAGCCTTCTACCACCACCATCCTCTGTCTCATGTCACTAAGCTAATTTTGGATTCCGCATGCCTTCCATTGGTGATTGTCAAAAAACCCATCTGGTTCACTAATGTTCTTTTAGGGAAGGAAATCTGGCATCCTTGCCTGGTCTGGCCTTCATGGTGATTCCAGAACCACAGCAATGTGGTTGACTTTGGGCACCTAGGGATGGGCAAAATATAGTGGCCTGACCAGCAACATCCATGTCCCATGAATGAATAAACAAAAAAGTTACCCTGGATCCCATGTGCTTCTTCATTCTTTATCAGTCTCCCATGTGGAACCTAGTCAAAGGCTCTGATGAAGTCCATATAAACTACGTCAACTGGACTACCCTCATCTACACACCTAGTTATCCCCTTATAAAATTCAGTCAAAATTTGCTGGGTATGACCTCCCTCTCAGAAAGCTAAGATGACTATCCCTGATCAAACTTTGTCTTTCCATTAGAAGGATGAATCTGGTTATTGGAGGTGAGTAATCTCATCTCCAGGACATTTTTGCAGGAGTTTCTTAGTGTTGTGCCCTAGATCCAACCACCTTCAGCTGCTTCATTCAATGATCTTTCCTCCACCATATGATCAGTAGTAAGGATGTTTGCTGATGTTTGCACAATGTACAGCACCATACGCAACTCCTCAGGTATTGAAACAGCACATGTCCAAATGCAACAAGATCTGGATAATATCTTGGATTGGGTGGCCAAATGGCAAGTAACATTCACGCCCCACAAATGCCAGGCAATGACTATAAGAGACAATCTAACCATTGCCCATTGATGTTCAATAGTGTTACCATCACTGAAGCTATAAGGGCAGGTGAGAGGCTAGGAGGAATACTGCGGCAAGTAGCTCACCTGCTGACTCCCCAAAGCCTGTCCACCATCCACAAGGCACAAGTCAGCAGTGTGATAGCATACTCCCCATTCACCTGGATGAGTGCAGTCCATCAACACTGAAGAAGTTTGACACCATCCAGGACAAAGCAGCTGACTTGATAGCCACCACCTCATAAGCATCCGTTCCCTCCACCAGTGGTCCTCAGGAGCAGCAATGTATACTATCTACTGTAGATATTTGCCATTGATTCTTAGACAGCACCTTCCAAACCCACAACCACTTCCATCTAGAAGGGCAGCAGATACATCAGAACATCATCAACTGCAAGGTCCTCTCCAAGCCATAGATTAACCTGACTTTAAACATTCCTTCAGTGTCCTGGGTCAAAATTGTTTAATGCTTTCCTAACAGCTCTGTGGGTGTCATGACACCACATGGACTGTAGCATAAAACCATAAGATTTCGGAGCAGAATTGTGCCATTCAGCCCATCGAGTCTGTTCCAAAATTGATCATGACTGGTATGTTTCTCAACCCCATTCTTCTGCCTTCTCCTAAAAACTCATGATCCTATTACTAATCAAGAATCTATCTATCTCTGTCTTAAATACACTCAATGATTTGGCCTCCACAGCCCTCTGCGGCAATGAGTTCCACAGATTAACCTCTGGCTGAAGAAATTCTTCCTTATCTCAATTCTGAAGGGTCATTCTTTCATTTTGAGGCTGTGCCTTCGGGGCCTGGTCTCTCCTACTAGTGGAATCTTCACCCCGTCCACTCTGTCCAGGCCTTTCAATCAGATCCCCCCTCATCCTTCTAAATTTCAAGTACAGTCTCAGAGTCCTCAATGGTTCCTCATATTACGAGCCCTTCGTCTCCAAGATCATTCTTGTAAATCGCCTCTGGACCTCCTCCAAGGCCAGCACATCCTTGGGTACAACCAAATTTGCTCACTATATTCCAATATCTGACCAGAGCCTCAACAGTACATCCCTGCTCTTGTATGCTAGCCCTCTCAAAATGAATGCTAACATTGCATTTGGCTTCCTAAACTGACAGTTGAACCAATATGTTAACTTTAAGAGAATCCTGAACTAGGACTTCCAAGCCCCTTTGTGCTTTAGATTTCTGAAGCCTTTCCCCATTTAAAAATAGTCCACGCCTCAATTCTTCCTGCCAGAGTGCACAACATCACACTTTCCCATATTGTATTCCATCTGCCAATTGTTTGCCCACTTTCCTAGCCCGTCCAAGACTTACTACAGCCTTCCAGCTTCATCAACACTGCCTGTTCCTCAAAGAACAAAGAACAAAGAAAATTACAGCACAGGAACAGGCCCTTCGGCCCTCCAAGCCTGCGCCGATCCAGATCCTCTATCTAAACCTGTTGCCTATTTTCCAAGGATCTATATCCCTCTGCTCCCTGCCCATTCATGTCTCTGTCCAGATACATCTTAAGTGACGCTATCATGCCTGCCTCTACCGCCTCCGCTGGCAAAGCGTTCCAGGCACCCACCACCCTCTGGTCCTCCATCTTGCTTTGTCTGATCTGCAAACATAGAAACAATGCCCTCAGTTCCTTCATCCAGATTGTTAATGTATAATGTGATAGTTGTGGTTCCAACATGGACCCCTGCAGAACTACATTAGTCACTGGCTGCAATTCTGAAAAGGTCCCTTTATCCCTATAATCTGCCTTCTGCCAGTCAGCCAATCCTTTATTCACATCAATACCTTGCCCCTAACACAATGGGCTGTTATTTTATTTAGCAGCCTCCTGCACAGCACCTTGTTGAAGGCCTTCTGGAAATCCAAATAGATCATGTCCACTGGCTCTCCTTTGTCTAACTTACTTGTTACCTGCACAAAGAATTCTAAAAAAATTGTCAGACATGTAGTTCAAGGAGGCAGCTCACCAATACCTTTGCAAGGGCAATTAGGAATGGACAATAAATGCTGACCAGCCAGCAGCACCCACACCTAGTGAGCAAATAGATATATTAAAATAAAATTATGCTTTTATTAGAATTTTGTGCATTATACATTTCAAGAAAATGAATTACCCACAGAAGAGCTATACTGTAGAAAATACTGCAGTATTTATTGTCTTACAGTCCTACATTGCTGACTGTCATAAGATAACGCTGCCTCAGGTTGTTAAAGTGATTATTAAACTGGTATATTCTCTTTGGAAACAGCACCAGATCTTCCCCAGGTGGAGGATCTGTATGCTGAAGTTTTGTGTGAACGCTGTATAATCAATTTAGCCATTTTGCTGTGAATCTTAGAATCACATTATTTAAAGTTCATCAGAAAAATTAATCTCTGGCAATAAAGATCAAGAAGGTTTGTTTATTTAGGATTGGTGACAGCAGTGACTGGAGGATTTTATTGGATCTGAATGTTTCAGGCACATAGTTTTGTAACAAAAGGATTTTGGGTAATCTAAGATGGAGGGACAGGAAAATTTTGTGGCTGTAAGAGCTACTCCTTTTTTGAGGTATTTTCAGTGTTGGAACTGATTTCCTTGAATTCTAGGAGCAGTAATTACTGTTTTATAAGCTGTTGCATTGTTTTGGAGCTTTGGGGAAAAATGATCAAAACAACAGCACTTTGAAAAAGGAGGAAGACAGACAAAGGCAGTCACAGTGACCACGTGGAAAGTGAATCAAATGGAGTAATACACCTACACAGCTGTCTCATCCAGCAGAAACCTGCACAGATGCTGCCTGATTTCAAGTATCTTTAGACATCAGAGTTCATCTGAGAAGAATTAATGACAATGAAATTAACAGCTGACTTTGGAGAAACCTGTATTTCAGAGCTCACAGCAGGGGAGCAGTTAAGACATAGTAAGAACTGCAGATGCTGGAGAATCTGAGATAATACAGTGTAGAGCTGGATGAACACAGCAGGCCAAGCAGCATCAGAGGAGCAGGAAAGCTGATGTTTCGGGTCTGGACTCTTCTTCAAAAATGCAGTTAAGTGGCTTTTTAAAGTGTAACCTTACCATTTATTTTGTAAAGCTACAACAGTGGGTAGAGTGGGTTCTTTTTAATTGTATGTTTTATTGAGATCTGTCTCTTGATTAAACTTTAAAAATATAAAACATAGTTACTAAGTTAGTCTGGAATTTAAAAAAGTGGTCCTTGAAGGTAGTAATTTCTGATTACTCCTAGTGCTGTTTTAGAAAATGTAAGGGGTGATGGACTCTCGGGGGGAATGTAGCACTAACAGCCAGGTTTCTGGTACAGAGACTGACTCTAATGTAATGAGGAGTACATCAGGTTCTTATTGATTGGTTATGATAGGAAACTTGCTAGTCAGGGGCACAGACCGACGTTCTGTGACCAACAGCAGGAAATCAGAATGTCATGTTGCCTCCCTGGTTCCAGGATTAAGGATGTCTTGGAGAATGTGCAGAATATTCTCAAAGGGGAGAGGGAGCAGCAGGAGGTTGTTGTACACATTGGAACGAACAGTATCGGAAGAGAAAAGGATGAGATTCTGAGGAAATAGAAAGTTAGGCAGGAATTTAAAAATGTGGTCCTTGAAGTTAGTAATTTCTGATTACTCCTAGTGCCACGAGTTAGTAAGGTTATGAATGGGAAGATGGAGCAGATGAATGCATTGCTGAGGAACTGGTGCAAGAGAGACAGATTCATACTTTTTGGATCATTGGAATCTCTTCTGGGGTAGAAGTGACCTGTATAAGATGGATGGATTGCACCTTAATTGGAAGGGGACTAATATACTGGTGGGACATTTGCTAGAGCTGCTCGGGAGAATTTAAACTCATAATGGGTTGGGAGGAGTGGTGGAACACAGGGAGATAGTGAGGAAAGAGATCAGTCTGAGACTTGTACAGTTGGGGAAAAGAGCAAATCAAACAGTCAGGGCAGGCAGGAACAAAGCAGAGAATGAGGTAGGACTGATAAATTGAACTGCATTTATTTGAATGCAAGAGGCCTAACAGATAAGGCAGATGAACTCAGGGCGTGGTTGGGAACATGGGACTGAGATATTGTAGCAGTTACAGAGATGTGACTCAGGGATGGACAGGACTGGCAGCTTAATGTTCCAGGGTATAGATTCTGTAGGAAGGATAGAAAGGGGGGCAAGAGAGGCAGGGGAGTGGCATTTTTGATTTGGGATAACATTATGGCTGTAATTGGGGAGGATGTTCCTGGGAATACATCCAGGGAAGTTATTTGGGTAAAACTGAGAAATGGGAAAGGGAATGATCACCTTTATTGGGATTCTAATATAGACCCCCAATAATCAGTGGGAAATTGAGAAACCAATTTGTAAGGGGATCTCGGTTATCTGTAAGAATAATAGGGTGATTATGGACATAGACTGGGATTGCCATAGTGTTAAAGGGTTGGATGGAGGTGAATTTGTTAAGGGAGTACAAGAAAATTTTCTGATTCAGTATGTGGATGTACCTACTAGGGAAGGTGCAAAACTTGACCTACTGTTGGGAAATAAGGCAGAGCGGGTGACTGAGGTGTCAGTGGAGGAGCACTTTGGAGCTAGCGACCATAATTCTATTAGTTTTAAAATAGTGATGGAAAAGAATAGACCGGATCTAAAATTTAAAGTTCTTTATTGGAGAAGGGCAATTTTGATGGTATTAGGCAAAAATTTTTAAAAGTTGATTGGAGGTGGATGTTTGCTGGAAAATGAGAAGCCTTCAGAAATGAGATAATGAAAGTCCAGAGACAGTATGTTCCTGTTAGGGTGAAGGGCAAGGCTGGTAGGTACAGGGAATGCTGGATGACTGGAGAAATCAAGGTTTTGGCAAAGAAAAAGATTTACAAGGATGTTGCCAGGGTTGGAGGGCTTAAGCTATAGGGAGAGGCTGAATAGACTGGGATTATTTTCTGTGGAGCGTCGGAGGCTGAGGGCTGATCTTATAGATCTTATAAATTATAAGGGGCATGGATAAGGTAAATAGACAAGATCTTTTCCCTGGGGTGGGGGGGTCAAAAACTAGAGGACATAGGTTTGAGGTGAGAGGGGAAAGATTTAAAAGGAACCTAAGAAGAGGGTGGTGCGTGTATGGAATGAGCTGCCAGAGGAAGCAGTGGAGGCTGGTACAACTACAACATTCAAAAGTCGTCTGGATGGGTACATGAAAAGGAAGGGTTTAGGGGGATATGGGCCAAATGCTGGCAAATTGTAATAGATTTATCTTGGATAGATATGGACAAGTTGGGCCGAAGGGTGTATTTCCGTGCTCAACATTTTTATGATTCTAAGGAGGAATTTGGCATGTTTAGGACTCAGGGTGGTGATTCTGCTGAACAACAGGCACGTTTCGTGGCGTGATTCTGTGTAAAACCATATCGATTCTGGACTCAGTAGCTACAAATGCTTTGCGAGTTCACGAAAAGCAGACCAGAGGCAAATGACAGCAGGAGATTAGAAGTCTTGAGAATGATTGTTGTAGCCTTTTTCTATGGAAATTTCTCGCTGTTTTCCAACGCGACACCTGTGAATAATTTTCTCAGGGATTTCTGGTTAATACATAATTGGACAACTGAGAATTGACTGACAGTGTGATATTAGCTTAATTCCCAAAATGGTCAAAGACAAAGGATACACGGCAATTCTGTTTTAAATGATATCAGGGCTGAGGAGATGTAAGAAGAAAATGAGGAAATTAAACATCAACAAATAATTACATAGCACCTTAATTATTAAAATGTGGAGCGTACTTGAAACGCTTTAATGTTCAAATTTGGCGTGTTTCTTTTAATAGAGAGAACAAAAAAAATTCACGCAATAGCAGGACAACTAATCAACCAGTGAAGAGTCCTTGCAGATTACTATTGCATCTTGGTATCAATTCACAATGAGTTTGAGCATTGTAAATAATCAGATATTAGAAGAGAGACAACAAGATGCAGGGCTGGATGAACACAGCAGGCCAAGCGGCATCATAGGAGCAGAGAGGCTGACATTTCGGGCCTAGACCCTTCATCAGAAAAGGGGGAGGGGAAGGGGGTTCTGAAATAAATAGGGAGAGAGTGGGAGGCGGATAGAAGATGGATAGAGGAGAGGATAGGTGGAGAGGAAACAAACAGGTCGAAGAGGCGGGGATGG
>NC_063362.1:37779699-37781197 GCF_021869965.1 Rhincodon typus
AGGATGATGCGTTGGATCCGGAGGTTGGTGGGGTGGTACGTGAGGACGAGGGGGATTCTTTTTTGGTTCTTATTGCGTGGACGGGGTGTGAGGGATGAGTTGCGGGAGATGTGGGAGACACGGTTGAGGGCGTTCTCGACCACTGAGGGGGGGAAGTTACGGTCCTTGAAAAACGAGGACAACTGAGATGTACGGGAGTGGAATGCCTCATCCTGGGAGCAGATGCGGCAGAGGCGATGGAATTGGGAATAGGGGATAGCATTTTTGCAGGAAGGTGGGTGGGAGGAGGAGTATTCTTGGTAGCTGTGGGAGTCGGTGGGCTTGAAATGAATATTGGTTTCTCGGTGGTTGCCTGATATGGAGACAGAGAGGTCCAGGAAGGGGAGAGAGGTGTTAGAGATGGTCCAGGTAAACTTAAGGTTGGGGTGGAAGGTGTTAGTGAAGTGGATGAACTGTTCGAGCTCCTCGTGGGAACACGAGGCGGCGCCGATACAGTTATCAATGTAACGGAGGAAGAGGTGGGGTTTAGGGCCGGTGTAGGTACGGAAGAGGGATTGTTCCACGTAACCTACAAAGAGGCAGGTGTAGCTTGGGCCCATGCGGGTACCCATGGCTACCCCCTTTGTCTGTAGGAAGTGGGAGGAATTGAAAGAGAAGTTGTTGAGGGTGAGGACGAGTTCGGCTAAGCAGATGAGGGTGTCAGTGGAGGGGGACTGGTCAGGCCTGCGGGACAGGAAGAAGTGGAGGGCCTTAAGGCCATCTGCATGGGGAATGCAGGTGTATAGGGACTGGACGTCCATGGTAAAGATGAGGTGTTGGGGACCGGCTCTAACACCTCTCTCCCTTTCCTGGACCTCTCTGTCTCCATATCGGGCAACCACCTAGAAACCGATATTCATTTCAAGCCCACCGACTCCCACAGCTACCTGGAATACTCCTCCTCCCACCCACCTTCCTGCAAAAATGCTATCCCCTATTCCCAATTCCTTCGCCTCTGCCGCATCTGCTCCCAGGATGAGGCATTCCACTCCCGAACATCTCAGTTGTCCTCGTTTTTCAAGGACCGTAACTTCCCCCCCTCAGTGGTCGAGAATGCCCTCAACCGTGTCTCCCACACCTCCCGCAACTCATCCCTCACACCCCGTCCACGCAATAAGAACCAAAAAAGAATCCCCCTCGTCCTCACGTACCACCCCACCAACCTCCGGATCCAACGCATCATCCTCCGACACTTCCGCCATCTGCAATCCGACCCCTCCACCAAAGACATCTTTCCCTCCCCACCCTTATCTGCTTTCCGGAGGGACCACTCTCTCCGTGACTCCCTTGTCCGCTCCACACTCCCCTCCAGCTCCACCACACCCGGCACTTTTCCCTGCAACCGCAGGAAGTGCTACACCTGCCCCCATACCTCCTCCCTCACCCCCATCCCAGGCCCCAAGAAGACTTTTCACATCAAGCAGATGTTCACCTGCACATCTGCCAATGTGGTATACTG